>NC_041380.1:410153963-410157558 GCF_002162155.2 Triticum dicoccoides
CGCACAAGCAGGCCACCGTATCTCGGAGTAGCACTGAAGCAGAGTATAAGGAATTTTCCAATGCCACAGCTAAGCTTATTTGGGTACTGTCTCTGTTGAGAGAGTTGGGAGCCTCTCAGGAGCAGACACTGGTTCTTTGGTGTGACAATATTGGTGCGACATATCTTTCGTGCAATCCAGATTTCCATGCTCGCAAGCACATCAAAGTTGACTATCATTTTGTGAGGGAACGTGTTGCACAGAAACTTCTTCATATCAAGTTTATCTCCTCCAAAGATCAACTTGCTGACATCTTCATGAAGCCACTTCCACAACCTCAGCTCGAAGATTGTAGACGCAATCTTAACTTGCTCAAGTCACAGTTAAGATTGAGGGAGGGTGTTAGACTGTATATTTACATAGAGCTTCTATACGTAACTGTATATTGTATCTGTACATATATTAAAGAGGCAGCTTACCAGGCCGCACTGGAGGAGGCGCTCCAGCGCGCACTGGAGGAGTCTCAGCGCGAGGACACACATTGGGAAGGCTTGGAGGAGGCGCTCTAGCGTGCCCTGGAGGAGTCTCAGCGCAAGGAGGACGCGCGTTGGGAAGGCTTGGTGGAGGAGCTCCAGCGCGACCTGGAGGAGTCTCAGCGCGAGGAGGACGCGCGTTGGGAAGGCTTGGAGGAGGCGCTGTAGCTGTCTGTGATGGAGACTGCGTCCACCCTCTGCCACCGCCGCCGCTGCCTTAGCCTGCGCCGAGCATTCCCAAGACGGAGCCTGCATCGGAACCACATATCCAGGAGAGGTACACATGGACTGGCATCCTCTGCGAGTGGGTGATCCTGCTGGCCGTCGTGCTGGGCGCGACACCAAAGCAGGAGGCGACGTACCTCGAGCACTGGAGGCAGCGCGCGCCGGCGGAGGAGCGGGAGGACGGCGAGCAGTGCATGCAGCAGGAACGCGAGAAGGGGGAGCGCGTGGTGCTAGGCACGCAGGGAGGAGGAGGAGCGTCGGGAGCACGAAGAGGAGGATCATGTGCGCCACGCAGCAGATCCGCCTGCGCCGAGGACCGCGGAGGAGGCGGCACGGGCGATGTGGCACCAGACCTTCCCATGGACAGGGCCACCACCAGACTTTGTCGACCTCACCGGCCTGGACGACGATGCGTAGGGCAGCACGTTGGCGGGCAGTCTTTTTTCAGTTTTAAATTTATGTTTAATTAAGTTTAAGTATACTTTGGTCGGGGGTTGACCAGATGTTTTAATGTTTTTTTATGTTGACTTCATGTTTAATTATTATGCCCATTGCCTCTGCCTAATTATCAGTCATCATCGATTGATTTACCTTATTACTCCCCTGAAAAAAGAATGATTGTACATGACCCATTCATCCACGCCTCCGCTCACATCTAAATGGCTCAATCAATCTAGAAAGAAAAAGAAAAAAAGATAAAGAAAATGCTTGCACGAATCTTGACGTAAAATCTATGATATAGGATTTAGATATCCAATATTTAGAGCACATCTAGATGTGCTTTAGCAAAACTGAATATAGTTCTATCTACAGTACGCCAGATTGCACCTGGGCACAGTTAAAAGGACACCAGATTGCCCTGGCAACCCCCTGGACACAGTACCTCCCAGTTAAAAAGGACAATTGATGAATGTTTCAAAACAAAAAAAGACAATCGATGAATGATGCCAAACTACTCTAATGGCACATAACAGCATCCGCTTCTCCCTGACGCCAAGGCCATCTCCCTCAGCCTGCCCGCCCACTCATCGTGGTCTTCCATACATGGATTCACGTATCCGCCCTCACTCGTGAGCCGTGGGCTCGTGGCCCACATGGCATGCATCATGCTCATGCTCATTCATGCTCTCACCTCACTCCTCCTCGCGCTCCCTACGCTATATACATGCCGGCCGGCATACTCCCTCCTCTCACCCGCGCCAAGTACCAAGTCCCTCTCACCCTCCACCACCGCACCGACTGAATCAGCCCTTCTCCCTCTACCCCCATGGTATCTATAGGGAAAGCTCTAGGCCTGTTCTTCTTGGTGCTCGCCGTGGGTGCAGTAGTGGCCAAGTTGGGGCATTACCTGCTTGTCTATGGCGCACCACCACCACCGTTGCCGTCGTCGGCGCCACGGAGCTCGGCCATCTCGTCGTCGACCGCGACAGCACACGCGTCCGCCTCGTCGTCGACCGGGCCAGCACACGCCGCCTCGTCATCCACCGCGGCAGCACACTCCTCCGCCTCGTCGACCGCGCCAGCACTCGCCGCCTCGTCGTCCACCGTGGCAGCACACCCGTCCGCCACCTCGTCGACCGAGCCAGCACACGCCGCCTCGTCGTCCACCGCGGCAGCACACTCGTCCGCCACCTCGTCGACCGCGCCAGCACACGCCGCCTCGTCGTCCACCGCGGCAGCACATTCGTCCGCCTCCTCGTCGACCGCGCCAGCACACGCCGCCTCGTCGTCCACCGCGCCACCACGGTTGGCGGCGTTGAGGACGTTTGTCACTGGCAATGCCAGTGTCGAGTACCTCAGCGCCGCACAATGGAGCCCCGCCTTCGGGCTCGTGGACACGCTGGCGGAGCGGGCAGCCGGTGCCCCTCCTTCGCCGGGGAGCCGCCGGAGCTCCCCCGGCGACGAGGAGGAGGGCATCGCCATGGCGCACTTCCCCCTTCGCTGCTCTCGGCACGATCCAGTGAGTCAACGGTGACAGAGCCGTGGGAAGAGCCGCCATCGACGCGACGGGCGCGGCGAGAGGATGGTCCTCTGTTTTCGAGCTTATGAGAAGTTGAAAATCCTCTTTTCTGTAATAGGTAATTCTGTTTAGGGCTCATTATGCACTGTACAAAAGTGTGGCTAGTTTCCCCAGCGTTTTCTTTCTCTCTGTTGAGAAATTAAAGATCCCTCCTACGAGGTGTCAGTTGGAAAGAGGTGTCTCTTCAGTACATCTTTTCATCACACGTATGTTATCAGCACTTTGCTGCTGATTCGATCAACCACAACCTCGTCCACGGCAAAAATCGACGGGCATGCATACATGCGTAAAAGAGGAAATTGGATTAGGGGATTGTCCGTTTTGTTTCTGATTTTGTCTTATTGCCATCAATCACGATCTAATAACTTTAGTACTAGTTGTGTTTTGTTTATCACTTCTCCCGTCGTGCGCGCGTAGCGATGGCGAGATGGATCAATCGCTACTCAAACAGAAACCGGCAATGCTACATGTACAAACGATTTACAGGCTTTTACAGGATGGTTAATCTTGATTGGTCAATAGGTAAGCGGGGCGGTCATCCCCCTGAAAATCAGGGGGGGAGAGGTTTATGATTGGTTGTTAGATGGAAGGAGCGTGTAAAAGCGTGTAAGTCTTTGTATGTCTAGCATTTTTGAACAGAAACAGGTAGAAATCCTTGAACAAGGAAGACGCACAGAAAATGGCACGGGCGTTGGCATCCACGATCAATTGACCGGTAACTGCCCTCTCCACGGCAAGACTTGGAGACGTGGAAGAAGTTATGCGGCGGCGCCTCAGGCCAATCACCCTGGTTAACTCATAGCTCTCCGCCATGCCCATTTTTCACATGATGGCGCTC
>NC_041380.1:410157778-410201884 GCF_002162155.2 Triticum dicoccoides
TGTTGATGTCAGCGATCAGGCCAGCAGGAGTGCATCAGATGAGCACGAGAAGCTGATTCAAGTGACGGGCCGGCCCAGAAGGGAGCCTCGTCTGCCCACTCGGCTCGCTGGGCCGGAATGGGCCTAGTGGACTCACTACTTAAAGAGGTTGTAGTGTGTGTGTGAGAGATGGGCGATGGCAAACGGCTAGTTGGCCGCGAGGCTTGCGTGTGTATCTGTACTTTCTTCCCCAATTCCCCTTCCTCCTCTTGAATTGTAGCTCGGATCTAAATCAATGGAGTATTAGAGAGAGAGATCGCCTAACAATCTGGTATCAGAGCCTTCCATCCTGGAATTCCCTCGCCACCCCCACCACAGTCGCTTTGCCGACCGCCGCCGCGCTGAAGTTATGGATCGAATTTCACCGGAGACGAAGGCGTTGTACGAGCTATTACGGGCGGATTTCGACGCCGCCCTCGCCAAGAGCTCCTCCGAGCAGAACGAGGCGACGGTGACCGCGCTTGCCAAGCTCGACACCAAGTTGGATCAGCTTTCGGGGCGGATCGACGACGTCAAGCTCGCCCTCAGCATCGACCTCGACGAGATCTGCGGAGAAATTGGGGCCACACCGCCTCCGTCACCGCGAGATCCATCTGCTAGCAAGCAGCCGGTGCAAGGTACCACGGCTGGGTTTGATGGATCGGCTCCCAAGTATGTTCCCCCTCAGGTTCAAGGTATGCATTCAGAGCACAATTCTCCTAGGCACGTCAGTACACCTCAGGAGAATTTCCGTCAGTTCCCTGTTGAGGCACTTGGATTTGGCCCTGGGATTGAGTTACCTAGGTTTGATGGGTCCAATCCGAAGTTATGGCAGACTAGATGTGAGGATTATTTCCGTTTTTGGAACACACCGCAGAATCAGTGGGTCTCTTTTGCTTCATCTTTGTTTGATGGGTCTGCTGCTCGTTGGTTGGAGTCTGTTCAGCATAGAGCACCTAATGCATCTTGGTCAGAGTTTTGTAGTTTGTTGATGTCCTGTTTTGGCCGTAATAAGCACCAAAATTTGTTGCGTCAGTTATTTTCTATCCGTCAAACTAGCACTGTTGAAGAGTATGTTAAGCGATTTTTAGAACTATTTGATCAGTTAACTGCTTATGAGGATCACCCAATACAGTGCATTATGTGACTCGTTTCATGGAAGGGTTGACACCTGCAGTGCGCATGTTGGTTGGCATTCAGCAGCCGCTTGATTTGGACTCTGCATATGCTTTGGCTTTGTTGTCAGATGAATTAACCAGTTCATTGACACAGCCCATACCATTTGTTTCTCGCTCAACAGCATCAGGGTTGATTGGAACGAGTCGCTCAGGCCCAAGTAAAGTTTTGGAGGAGAAGAAGGTAACTGACACTGTGAAATCGCCCGCAACTGATGACAGATTGTCAGCTTTGCGTGCATTCAGAAGGTCTAAGGGATTGTGTTTTGTCTGTGGTGAGCGTTGGGCTCGAGATCATAAATGTAAGCAGGAAATTCAGTTACATGTGGTTCAAGAGATGTTGGAATGTGTACAGTGTTGGCCTGATGAATTCAGTAATTCAGAGGAAGACATGGTTAATGAAGTTAATGCTATGACATTATCTGCAGCTGCTATTGGTGATCCTACTGTTCCTGCTGTGTCCACTATGAAGCTGAGAATTCAGTTGCAAGGACGCACACTGTATTTTTTAGTGGATTCTGGTAGTAGTCATACTTTTATTGATGCAGTTGTAGCTGCTTCCTTATCAGGTGTTTCTGACATGCCAGTCTCCATGGTCAGAGTGGCTGATGGTAAACTTATTCCTTGCTCTCGTCAGTTAAAAACAGGGCAGTGGTCTTGTGCTGGTTATCATTTCACTAGTCAGTTTATGGTTTTTCCCTTGGGGACTTATGATGGCATATTGGGCATGGATTGGCTTGTTGCTCATAGCCCAATGCAAGTGGATTGGGCTAAACATTGGATTTCCTTCCAGAAAGACCATACTCTAGTTACATTGCTTGGTGTAGATGTTAGCCCTCAGTTGTGTGCGATAATGGAACTGTCAGCTTTGCTAGTAACTGAAGAAATGGTTCTGTCTGAATTACCTTAGGAAATTCAAGAGCCTATTGAGAAATTTCCTCCAGTTTTTGCTGCCCCTACCGGTTTACCACCTAGAAGGAAGTATGATCATACAATCCCTCTCATTCCTGGAGCTGGTCCTGTTGCCATCAGACCATATAGAGTTGCTCCTGCTTTGAAGGATGAATTGGAGAAGCAAGTGAAAGAAATGTTGGATTCTGGTGTGATTCGACCTAGTAACAACCCTTTTTCTTCCCCAATGTTGTTGGTACAAAAGAAGGACCATTCTCGGAGGCCTGTTTTTGATTATAGGCATCTTAATGCTATTAATGCTAAATGCAAATATCCAATTCCAGTGATTGATGAGCTTTTGGATGAGTTAGCTGGTTCTTCATGGTTTTCAAAATTGGATTTAAGATCAGGTTATCATCAGATAAGGCTTGCCCCTGGAGAGGAGTATAAGACTGCATTTCAAACTCATAATGGGCATTTTGAGTTTTTGGTTATGTCACAAGGGCTGACTGGGGGGCCTAACACTTTTCAGTTTGCTATGAATAGTGATTTGTCCCCTGTGTTGAGGAAATGTGCAGTGGTCTTCTTTGATGATATTCTAGTTTTTAGTGCTACTTATGCACTTCATTTGCAACATTTGGCAGAAGTACTTCAGTTGTTACTTAAGCATCAATGGCAAGTCAGATTATCCAAGTGTGCTTTTGCTCAGCAAGAAATTGGATATTTAGGTCACATTATCAGTGGTGAAGGTGTGTCCACTGACCCTGCTAAGATCTCTGCTATTCAGGATTGGCCAGTTCCTGTGTCTGTTAAAGAGGTAAGTGGATTTTTGGGCTTGGCTGGATATTATAGGAAGTTCATTAAGCTTTATGGAGTTATTAGTAGGCCCTTCACCTTGTTGCTCAAAAAAGGGGTGTACTTCCATTGGACAAATGTGGAACAACAGTCCTTTGTGGCCCTCAAAGAAGCTCTTGCTTCAGCACCAGTGTTAGCACTTCCTGATTTTTCAAAGAAGTTTATTGCGGAAACAGATGCTTGCGATGTGGGAATTGGAGCAGTTCTTATGCAAGATGGTCACCCCTTAGCTTATCTTAGTAAGGCCTTGGGCCCCAGGAATCAGGCACTCTCTGTTTATGAAAAAGAGTATTTAGCTATACTTCTTGCTGTAGATCATTGGCGACAATACTTGCAGTTATCTGAATTTGTTATTCAGACAGATCAGAGGAGTTTGGCCAGTTTGTTTGACCAGCGTTTGCATACAGTTTGGCAACAAAAAGCTTTGACTAAATTGCTTGGTCTGACTTACACCATTTGCTATAAAAAAGGAGTTGAGAACAGAGCTGCTGATGCTTTATCTAGGAGGCCCCACACTGCAGAAGAAATACTCCCTGAACTTCATCATATCTCTTCTGTTCAACCATTGTGGTTGGAAGATATCGTTCAGAGCTATGTTGATGATCCCTTTTCTGGTGCATTATTGCAACGATTGGCAATTGATCCTTGATCTGATAAGAAGTTTTCCTTGAGAGCTGGTATTTTGCGCATTGATCAGTGCATTTGGGTGGGTGCTAAACCTCATTTGCATCATAAATTGGTCAGTGCTTTCCATGATAGTGCAATTGGTGGACACTCTGGTTTTCCTATCACCTATAAACGTGTGAGACAGTTGTTTCGTTGGGCAGGAATGCGAGGTTTTATTAAACAGTTTGTGCAACATTGTTTGATCTGTCAGCAAGCTAAGCCCGAACGTATACCATATCCTGGTTTGTTGCAACCCTTGCCAATTCCAACATTGCCCTGGGAAATGGTGTCTATGGATTTTGTTGAAGGTCTCCCCACATCTGGCAGGTATAATTGTTTGTTGGTGGTCATTGATAAGTTGACAAAGTATGGTCATTTCATTCCCTTGCAACACCCCTTCACTGTTGTGTCTGTGGATGAAGCGTTTCTGAATGCAGTTTATCGTCTCCATGGCATGCCACTGTCCATTGTGTCAGATCGTGACCGAGTGTTTACTAGCCTTTTTTGGAAGGAGTTGTTTGCTAAGACAGGCACTTTGCTTCGCATGAGCTCTGCTAGACACCCACAGACGGATGGCCAGACTGAACGTGTGAATCAGCAAGTAGAATGCTTTCTTCGATGCTTTGTCAGTGCACATCCCACTCATTGGGCACAATGGATACCCTTGTGTGAGTTTTGGTATAATATGAATTGGCATTCGGCTACAGGGCAAACACCCTTTGAGGTTGTTTATGGGCATACTCCTCGTCACTTTGGTATTTCTGTTGATGATACAATTCAGTTTGAAGATCTGAAACAATGGCTTGATCAACGCAAGGTGGTCCTTGATTCAGTTCAGCAGCATCTGTCTCGTGCGCAACAGCAAATAAAAGTTCAGACAGATAAGCATCGTACTGAGTGTTCGTTCGACATTGGGGATTTTGTGTTCCTCAAGTTGCAACCATATTTACAGTCTTCTGTTACTCCACGCGCTAATCATAAGTTGGCTTTTAAGTTTTATGGGCCTTTCCAGATTATTGCTCGTGTGGGAGAAGTGGCTTATGAGCTGGCCTTGCCTCCTTCTAGTAAGGTCCACCCGGTTTTCCATGTTTCACTGTTGAAGAAGGTCATGGCTCCTGGTTGCGAAGCACTTCCACAACTGCCTTCTTCTAATGCTCATCTTCAGGTGCCTGTTGAGATTTTGCAATAGCGAGTGATCAGACGTGGTTCTAGTTCTTTGGTTCAAGTTTTGGTTCGTTGGAGTGATTCTTCTGATGAACTCGCCACTTGGGAAGATAAGGAGATGTTGAAGCAAATGTTTCCAAGGGCTCCGGCTTGGGGACAAGCCGCTTCTAAGAAAGGGGAAATTGTCAGCGATCAGGCTAGCAGGAGTGCATCAGATGAGCGCGAGAAGCTGATTCAAGTGACGCGCCGGCCCAGAAGGGAGCCTCATCTGCCCACTCGGCTCGCTGGGCCGGAATGGGCCTAGTGGACTCACTACTTAAAGAGGTTGTAGTGTGTGTGTGAGAGAGGTAGGCGGTGGCAAACGGCTAGTTGGCCATGAGGCTTGCGTGTGTATCTGTACTTTCTTCCCCAATTCCCCTTCCTCCTCTCGAATTGTAGCTCGGATCTGAATCAATGGAGTATTAGAGAGAGAGATCGCCTAACAGTTGACAAGCTCCAACGTGGGTTCTTCTGGCAAGGGGTGGAGGACGCAAAAGGGGGGTGTTGTCTAGTGGCCTGAAACATTGTCTGCATGCCCAAGTGTCACGTATGATGCCAAGGCCCCACCTGGCGGTGAGAATGATGAGGCGACAGGTCATGCAAGGCACACGAGGAGCGCGTGACCAGCTCACAAGTGTCACTGCCCGATGGGTCCAGCGAGTGTGTGAGTTGGAGATGGCCTGCGTGTCGTGGGGTTAAAAGCGGCTGCGTCCGCGTGAGTGGGGATTATGATATATTATGACATAACCGAACGCACGAGAGAAGCTGTTCTTCCTCGCGTCTCATCCAGATCCCTCTTCTCTGCCTTCCCCCCTTCCCTTGATCTCCTCCTTCCCCGCTTAGATCGATCGAGGCCCGTGACAAGTGGTATCAGAGGTCACCGATCTGGATCCGTTGTACCAAAAAGCGCGATACTAGACCAAGGCGGTGAAGCAAGCGGCAGCGATGGAAGAATAGATCGTGGCACTTGCCAAGGCGGTCAATGACAGCCGCATCGCCAACGACGCTCGCCTCGACGCGATCCAGCAGTCGCTCGAGTTGTGGTGGCCGGCGGTGACCAATCTGCAGCAGCAGCAGCTGGACGCGCTGCGGATGCAAGTCGGCCGGATCGCCCTTCATCCGGCGCTCGCGTCGCCTCCGGCGACCCAGGAGGGCGCGGTGGTGCGGCTGTAGGATCGAAAGTATGTCTAGAGGGGGAGTGATTAGACTACTTGACTAAATAAAAACTTAACCTTTCCCCAATTTTAGTTCTTGGCAGATTTTAGCTATTTTAGGACAAGTCAAGCAATCATCACACAATTCAAGCAAGCATGCAAAGAGTATATTGGCAGCGAAAAGTAAAGCATGCAACTTGCAAGAATGTAAAGGGAAGGGTTTGGAGATTTCAAACGCAATTGGAGACACGGATGTTTTTCACGTGGTTCGGATAGGTGGTGCTATCCTACATCCACGTTGATGGAGACTTCAACCCACGAAGGGTAACGGTTGCGCGAGTCCACACAGGGCTCCACCCAAGGGTAATGGTTGCGCGAGTCCACACAGGGCTCCACCCATGAAGGGTCCATGAAGAAGCAACCACCCACAAAGGGTCCATGAAGAAGAAACCTTGTCTATCCCACCATGGCCATCGCCCACACAGGACTTGCCTCACTAGCGGTAGATCTTCACGAAGTAGGTGATCTCCTTGCCCTTACAAACTCCTTGGTTCAACTCCATAATCTTGTCGGAGGCTCCCAAGTGACACTTAGCCAATCTAGGAGACACCACTCTCCAAGAAGTAACAAATGGTGTGTAGGTAATGAACTCCTTGCTCTTGTGCTTCAAATGATAGTCTCCCCAACACTCAACTCTCTCTCATAGGATTTGGATTTAGTGGAAAGAAGATTTGAGTGGAAAGCAACTTGGGAAGGCTAGAGATCAAGATTCATATGGTAGGAATGGAATATCTTGGTCTCAACACATGAGTAGGTGGTTCTCTCTCAGAACATATGAGTTGGAATAGTGTGTGTGTTCTGATGGCTCTCTCCACGAATGAAGAGGAGGTGGAGGGGTATATATAGCCTCCACACAAAATCCAACCGTTACACAATTTTCCAATCTTGGTGGGACCGAATCAATAAACTCGGTCAGACCGAAAATGTAAACCTAGTGACCGTTAGAGATTTTCGGTGGGACTAACATGCAACTCGGTAGGACCGATATGGTTAGGGTTTGGGCATAACGTAATCTCGGTGAGACCGATTACACAAACTCGGTGAGACCGAATTTGGTAATTAGCTAACCAGAGAGTTGGTCAGGCAAACTCGGTGGGACCGATTTGCTCTTTCGGTGAGACCGAGTGGAACTCGGTGAGACCGAAAAGTTACAAAGGGGAAACACTGAGTTTACATTGCAATCTCGGTGGGACCGATTCGCTCTTTCGGTGAGACCGAAAAGTTACGAAAGGGAAACAGAGAGTTTGCAATCCCATCTCGGTGAGACCGAGATCCTTATCGGTAGAACCGAATTGCTAGGGTTTGGCAGTGGCTAATGACAAGTGAAACTCGGTGGTGCCGGATAGGAAGAATCGGTAGGACCGAGTTTGGCTTAGGGCTTAGGTCATATGTGGATATGGGAAAGTAGTTGAGGGTTTTGGAGCATATCACTAAGCACATGAAGCAAGAGGCTCATTAAGGAACACCTCATCCCTCCTTGATAGTATTGGCTTTTCCTATGGACTCAATGTGATCTTGGATCACTAAAATATAAAATGAAGAGTCTTGAGCTTTTGAGCTTGAGCCAATCCTTTGTCCTTAGCATTTTGAGGGTTCCACTTTCACATCCATGCCATGCCAATCATTGAGCTTTCCTGAAATAATCATCTTGGAATAGCATTAGCTCAATGAGCTATATGTTGTTATGAATTACCAAAACCACCTAGGGATAGTTGCACTTTCAATCTCCCCCTTTTTGGTAATTGATGACAACATATAGATCAAAGCTTCGACAAATGATAATAAGCATGAAATATATCGTCGCTTTGAGAAGTATGTGATAAGTAAGAGCTCCCCCTAAATTTGTGCATATTTAAAATTTGCTTTGGACTGCAAATGCACAAGGAGTTAGAGTCATGGGTTACTCTTCCATGTCACATACATCTTGGTGGAGCGCTTAAAATGATAAGAATGAAATACATGCACTCATCACCAAGAATAGTGAATGATCACATAAGATAGATAAGATAATAGCATTAAGCAAGCATTAAGTGTAGCTTATGATCAAACACATGATCATCAATGTCTCACAAGCATAGTATCTCAAGCACTCAAAAGCAAACAAGTTTGAAAAACCACCAAATAAAGCAAGAGAGAAAAGCAACACTCTCTCTCTCGAAGCCTATGATCTATACATCTTATCCCCCTTTGGCAACAAGTTACCAAAAAGTTCCTAGAAAATGCATAGCACTAGATCGACGCTCAGGCTTGATCTTCTGGTGGTGGTGGAGTCCGGATCACTCCAAGGACGAAGGCTTCGGTAGATGCTGAAGTAGACGCTGGAGTTGGAGCTGAGGTAGATGCTGGAGCTGGTGGAACTGAGGCTGTGGCTGGTGCTGAGGTGGTGGCTCTTGTGTCAGCAACTGGCACGGCAGACGACCTTGGACCTCTGGGCACTCTGGCAAAGGCATGAGTGGTAGTCCTGCCTCTCCTCTCCTGCATATCATCTTGGAGATGCTCCAGTGCAGTCTGAATCTCTGTTACCTTGACATCCAAGTCATAGAACTTTTGTTCCATGATTCTCTCTAGGCTTGCCTGGTTTTGAGTTAGGGTGGCTAGTCCTTTCTCAATCCGCAGGGTGGATGCAATGAGGTAACCAAGCTGCTCTTGTTTGGTCTTCAAGAAGTACTCAGATGCCTCCTCTTGAGTTGGCATCTTGGCAGCTTTCTCCTTCCTTGCCTTCTCCTTCTTTGCAAATGCTTGGGCAGATGACGGTTCATTTTCAGTCATGACAACTTCATTGTCCTCAAAATCTGGACGGATGGGCAGGTGTTCCTTGTCCAATAAATATATGCCCGTGCCCATCTTGGAGTTGATGAGCTCCTGGATCTGAGGGGCATATCCGCAACTCCTCTTCTGGTCTGCTGCAGTCCTCTTGATTGTTTCCACTATTAGGCTCATCACCTTGGACTTCTGAGGTACATCAAATACATGAAGCAGGTTGATAGTATGGCCTCTGATCATCTTGTGATCTCCAAACTTGGGCAATAAGGTGTGCCTCAATATCCAATTGATTGTTGGCAGTCCTGACAGAAGGTAGTGCACTGAGCCAAATTTGAACGTGTCAAGTGCCTCATTGGGAATTTCCTTGTACATATTGGACATGGAGTTATGGTCCATCTTCTTCTTGGCATATATGTCCATGTCATCATCATGCTCCTCTGGGGCATTAATTAACTTTGCCCATTCCTCAACAGTGGATTGGTACCTCGTACCCTCAGACATCCATGTGATCCTCCCATCTGGATAAAAGTGTGCCGTGGAGTAGAATTGCATGATCAGTTCCTCGTTCCACTTTGTGAGCTTCTGCCCAACAAAGTCAGCAACTCCACAAGCACTAAAGCTGTCATATACTCCTGGGTAGTGTTCCTCCTTCTCCCTCATGTAGGTCCAGTCGACCCATCTCATGTCACAGACAATTGGCTTCTTATCTAGCAAAACAGTCTCATAGAAATCCTGCTGCTCCTTGGTGTGAAACCTGTAGTCAACTGCTATCCTTATCCTTGAAGCATATGGGTCTGCTTCTCTCCACTTCCTCAGCCCTGAATCTCTCCTGAGCTTCATGTCCTCAGCCACAGGATGAGCATCTTTGTGGTCTGGGATCTTGGGCTTTAGCTTTCTCAGAATTTGCTCTTCATCCTCTTCTTTAGCAACAGTCTCAGGCACTGGGGCCTTGTTCTTCTCAGCTGCAGGAATGCTTCTTGTGTTCCTCCTTGGCTTTGGCTTTGGAGCTGGCTTGGCCTTGGAAGCAGCTCCCCCTGATTTTATGGCATCTCCCATTAGCTTGGGTGCCTTGGGTGCTGGTGCAGCTACCTCTTCTTCTTCTTCCTCTTCCATGATGGAAGCTTTGCCAAGCACTCTAGCCACAGTCTTCTTCACCCTTTCCTTTCTTTTCTTGCCCTCAGCTGCAACTGGTTCTATGGGCTTCTCAGTTGACATTCTGGCCTTTGACATTGGCTGCCTGCCTGCTGGCCTTTTGATTTTCAGCCCTGGCTTTGTGCCTTGAGCTGGCTCAACTCTCTTGGAAGTGGCCTCTTCCTCTGCCACATAGTCTTCATCTTCAGAGTCTAAAGTTCTCTTCTTCCTCTGTCTGGTGGCAGCCTTTGGCAAGTTGCTAGGGGTGCTCCTGCTGCCTTCATCTGAAGAACTTGAGGGACTAGTGCCCTCACTCATGTGCACCAGCTGCTCTGACATGTTTTGGCTATCACTTTGATCAGACATGCCACAAACTGACTGCTGACCCTGTGAACAGATTATAGAAGAGATAGAGTGGATGAGCATCACAAAATGCAGAGGTTTTTGCAAAAGAATGATCCAAAAACTTAATTTTAGTTTCCCACTGAAATCATCTCGGATCTACCGATTTTCAAACTCGGTGATACCGAAGCAGTTTTGGAACCTAAACTAGTGAACTCGGTTGGACCGAGTCACAGTTCGGTGGCATCGAGACTGCTAGGGTTTCACTGAGTTCCAAAATCGGTCACACCGATAAGTAATTCTCGGTCAGACCGAGTCTCACTTGTGCAATGGCATAAGCCAAATCGGTGGGACCGAGTTTTTCAACTCGGTGGGTCCGAGATGGTTTTGGCGGAAACCTAAACCTAGAATTTTCGAATCAAACCTAATCTATGAGCGTTTTGACTGGATAGGAGTGTTTCAATCGTGGCAAGAAACATGAAGAACACAATGTGCTAGGAATTGGATGGGGAATAGCACTGTGATCGAGTCCATACCCTAGTTCGGCGGAGACTCGCTACGGCGGCAACGGCGGGGGCAGAATTCTCGTTGACGGCGACGGAGACCAGCTACTGGAGGCGGCTGGCGGCGAGAAGACGATCCGGAGACCACGAGGTCAGAGCAGGCTATCGCGCGGGCGAAGGGGTTCGGAGAAATTTCCAAAATTTTGCCCGTGACTATATATAGCCCAACCCTGTCGGTGTGACCGAGTAGAACAACTCGGTGGCACCGAGATTCATAACTGCGTGTAGTTACTGAAACTCGGTGTGACCGAAATGTTCAAATCGGTTGCACCGAGATCGAAAACCTAGATCAACTTAATGATCTCGGTAGGACCGAAAGTGGAGTATCGGTTAGACCAAGAATCATAAAGAGGTTTTGGAAGTTTAAGTCTATGACGAATCGGGGACTCCGAGCGCTCCTCACACAGAGTGGTTCGAATCTGACTTGATCAAATTTTGTGATGCAGCATGAATAGAATTTGAGACGAGAAAAGCATAGATAGCTAGAGGAGGTTCTTAGGCATTCTTGTCCATCCACTTGGCAAAAAGAAATAAAGCCGAACAATCAAAACAACAAGTGGATGTCCTCGAATGAGTAAAATATGCAACCAGCATGCTCACACAATAAGATGGCAAATGAAATATGTGACAAGGCATGCACAACCAATTCTAGCATCTATCAAGCAATTTGCGATGACTAGGTCATCTATATATGAGTATATTGACTTAGGAGTCAAGTGAGAACACTTGATCATAGGTCATACTCATCGTTTAAGCTCAAGTGGGGTTACCACTTTTATATAAAGCATTGTTTTGTTCACATCTTTAGAGTTGCTTTAGCTCAAGTCTTAGAGTAAAGCTCCCCCTAGATGTGATATCCCCCCTAAGAGGGATGAACTAACCTTGGGTTTTGTCGATGATGACTTCATGTAGATATTGAAGATGTGGATGCTCAATGTTGATGTAGATCTCTTGGAGCTATCCATTTGAGTGAATTTCACTTTCAATACCTACATGGGTTAGTCCCACAAGGAACAAACAAGGATATCCATAGACATAGAGTGATGCACACACAATATGATGTCCATGAAAACTTTTAGGTTACCTTGTCCCTTGTCTTACCAACAAGAGGGTTTGTGACTCCTTGAACTAGTGCAAGATGTGGAAGTTGATTGCACTTGTTCTCGCCAAAATGATAAGAGTGAAGTATGTTGGCGGAGTCACCCTCAAGAACTCTCTAGTTCTTCTTCTTTTGGATCCACATCATCTTGATGGGAATCCTTGGAGTTGTAGTCGTACTTGATGAAGTGGAACTTGAAGTAGTCTTGGGAATCCACTTGACTAAGGTCTTAGGAGCTTCTTCAAATGCGTCGATTTCCTCTTGAAGCTTGTCCTTGCCTTTTTGCTTGTAGTCTTGTGGTGGAAGATCATCTTGAGCTTGTGTCCCCTTGAAAGAAGTATCATACTTCTCTTGTTGAGGAATAAACTTTGTCTTGGGGTATTGATCTTCTTCCCGCTCAACTCCATTGGCACTGAACTTTCGTTCAAAACCAACACCTTGATTCTTCCGGTGCATTCCTTGCTTGCACACAATTTCCTCGAATTGCTTACTCCCGGCAAGGCTTTTGTACACTCCTTTCTCTATAATTCCCTTCAATAAACTATTTTCTTGCTCAAGTGTAACTTGGCTAAGAGAATCATTAGTGGAATCAAGAGAACTACTAGAAGCAACAATATTGGATTTAACATGATCATTGTTACTGCTAGAGGAAGAATCTTTCTTGTTACTAGACTTGACTTGAGGCATGTAAGTGGATAAGAGTAAACGCTTGGCAATGTAAGAAGAACTTTTCTTGCGGAGATCATCATTGATTGCTTTTAAGAACTCATGCTCTTGCTCAAGATTGAGCTTCTCAAAGCGTAATTTCTCATGAGCTCTTAAAAGTTCTCGATGATCTTCGAAGATGGTTTCATGATCTAACTTAAGAGTGTTTAGTTCTTTAGTTAGGGCCTCAATATTCTCCTTATCATTGTCATTCGTTTTATCTTGATTAGCATGTTTAATTGACATTTCATCATAGTATTCATCACTAGAGTTATCAATAAGAAAATCATCACCTAACAAGTCATCTTCATCACTATTGAAATCAACATACTCGGGGTGTGTTACCTTAGGACCTTTGGCCATGAAGCATCTTCCAATTCCTTCATTTGGTGAGTCAAATAAGTCGTAGGAGTTGGTTGACACAAGTGCTAGACCGGCAACACCTTCATCTTGAGTATCTTCGGAGTCGGAGTGATAACTTCTTTCGGAGTGGCTGTCGGAGTCAGAGCCGGATACCCATTCACCAACATGAGCTTGATGTCTTCGTCTTGTATAGCTCCTTGATGATTTTTCCTTCCTTTCCGAATCCTTGCTTCTCCGTGAGTATCTTCGTTCATAACGATCATCTCTACTCCTTCTCTCTCTTGGTGGTGATCCTTTGATTCTTCTTTTTGGAGAATCTTCTCTTCTCTTGTAGGGAGACGTACACTCATTGGAATAGTGTCCGGGTCTTCCACAATTGTAGCAATTTCGCTCTCGACTAGAAGATCTTTTGTCATTGTAGGACCTTGACTTGAAGCTTCTATCTTTGCTTCTACTCTTGTAGAACTTGTTAAGTTCTTTACCATTAAGCTCAATTCTTCATTGAAGTCTTGTTCCCACTTGATGATGTGGGGGCTTCACATGAGGCTTTATAGGCACCACTTGATTTGTTGTGAAGTTCCTCTTTATCCTTAAGTGACATCTCATGAGCAACAATTCTTCCAATCACCTCCGTTGGCTTGAGATCTTTGTAATTGGGCATCATTTGGATCAATGTGCACACGTGTGTCATATTTTCCATCCAAGGCTCTTAGAATCTTCTTGATGATGAATCTATCGGTCACCTCTTCACTTCCTAAGCCGGCAATCTCATTTGTGATGAGAGCAATCCTAGAGTACATTACAGCGACACCTTCACCATCCTTCATCTTGAACTTGTCAAGTTGGCTTTGAAGCACATCCAACTTGGATTCCTTGACGGAGTCGGTACCTTCGTGCATATCAATCAAAGTGTCCCAAATTTCCTTTGCATTCTCAAGACGGCTGATTTTGTTGAATTCTTCGGGGCACAATCCATTGAAGAGAATATCACAAGCTTGAGCATTGTATTGCAACATCTTCAACTCATCCGTGGTAGCTTCATGGTTTGGTTCTCTCCCATCAAAGAAGTCACCTTGCAAACCAACACACACAATAGCCCAAACGGCGGGGTTATGTCCAAGAATATGCATTTTCATTTTATGCTTCCAACTAGCAAAATTAGTACCATCAAAGTAAGGACCTCTACGGTGATAATTTCCCTCGCTAGACGCCATACTCTCCTAGGTTGTGAAACCAAGGCTATGACCACCAAAAGCTATGGAGATCAAAGCAAATGGAGACCAAAGCTCTGATACCACTTGTAGGATCGAAAGTATGTCTAGAGGGGGGGGGGGTGATTAGACTACTTGACTAAATAAAAACTTAACCTTTCCCCAATTTTAGTTCTTGGCAGATTTTAGCTATTTTAGGACAAGTCAAGCAATCATCACACAATTCAAGCAAGCATGCAAAGAGTATATTGGCAGCGGAAAGTAAAGCATGCAACTTGCAAGAATGTAAAGGGAAGGGTTTGGAGATTTCAAACGCAATTGGAGACACGGATGTTTTTCCCGTGGTTCGGATAGGTGGTGCTATCCTACATCCACGTTGATGGAGACTTCAACCCACAAAGGGTAACGGTTGCGCGAGTCCACACAGGGCTCCACCCAAGGTAACGGTTGCGCGAGTCCACACAGGGCTCCACCCACGAAGGGTCCACGAAGAAGCAACCACCCACAAAGGGTCCACGAAGAAGCAACCTTGTCTATCCCACCATGGCCATCGCCCACACAGGACTTGCCTCACTAGCGGTAGATCTTCACGAAGTAGGCGATCTCCTTGCCCTTACAAACTCCTTGGTTCAACTCCACAATCTTGTCGGAGGCTCCCAAGTGACACCTAGCCAATCTAGGAGACACCACTCTCCAAGAAGTAACAAATGGTGTGTAGGTAATGAACTCCTTGCTCTTGTGCTTCAAATGATAGTCTCCCCAACACTCAACTCTCTCTCATAGGATTTGGATTTAGTGGAAAGAAGATTTGAGTGGAAAGCAACTTGGGAAGGCTAGAGATCAAGATTCATATGGTAGGAATGGAATATCTTGGTCTTAACACATGAGTAGGTGGTTCTCTCTCAGAACATATGAGTTGGAATGGTGTGTGTGTTCTGATGGCTCTCTCCACGAATGAAGAGGAGGTGGGGTATATATAGCCTCCACACAAAATCCAACTGTTACATAGTTTTCCAATCTCGGTGGGACCGAATCAATAAACTCGGTCGGACCGAAAATGTAAACCTAATGACCGTTAGAGATTTTCGGTGGGACTAACATGCAACTCGGTAGGACCGATATGGTTAGGGTTTGGGCATAACGTAATCTCGGTGAGACCGATTACACAAACTCGGTGAGACCGAATTTGGTAATTAGCTAACCAGAGAGTTGGTCAGGCAAACTCGGTGGGACCGATTTGCTCTTTCGGTGAGACCGAGTGGAACTCGGTGAGACCGAAAAGTTACAAAGGGGAAACACTGAGTTTACATTGCAATCTCGGTGGGACCGATTCGCTCTTTCGGTGAGACCGAAAAGTTACGAAAGGGAAACAGAGAGTTTGCAATCCCATCTCAGTGAGACCGAGATCCTTATCGGTAGCACCGAATTGCTAGGGTTTGGCAGTGACTAATGACAAGTGAAACTCGGTGGTGCCGGATAGGAAGAATCGGTAGGACCGAGTTTGGCTTAGGGTTTAGGTCATATGTGGATATGGGAAAGTAGTTGAGGGTTTTGGAGCATATCACTAAGCACATGAAGCAAGAGGCTCATTAAGCAACACCTCATCCCTCCTTGATAGTATTGGCTTTTCCTATGGACTCAATGTGATCTTGGATCACTAAAATATAAAATAAAGAGTCTTGAGCTTTTGAGCTTGAGCCAATCCTTTGTCCTTAGCATTTTGAGGGTTCCACTTTCACATCCATGCCATGCCAATCATTGAGCTTTCCTGAAATAATCATCTTGGAATAGCATTAGCTCAATGAGCTATATGTTGTTATGAATTACCAAAACCACCTAGGGATAGTTGCACTTTCAGCGGCCAACGGGCATCAACTCCGTCGACATCCCTAGGCACCACGGGCCAAGTGGCCACGGCGAGGTCATCGATTCTGGGGTTTCGGCTCATTGGGTGGTTACCACCCTGACGCCGCCTCCGGGCAAGGGTGCGTTACTCGATCTCACACCCACTTCTCCGCCTCTTGTTAGTTTTCATAAGGATTTTGAGCACGGTTCGCACCACATTTCGCACTCCAATTGGGCCCTTCCTAAACTGGATTTTCCCCATTTTGAGGAAAAGAATCCTCAATTCTAGAAGACTCATTGCGAGAAATACTTTGCTGTTTATGGAGTGCAGCCGGATCTCTGGGTCCGGGTGGCCACCCTACACTTCTCGGGCCCGGCAGCGCGTTGACTGCAGGTCCAGGAAGCACACAACACTACATTCACTTGGGAGACACTTTTGCGCAGCTCTGTGTGCCAAGTTCGGCCGTGAGCAGTATCAAAACCAACTTCATCAGTTTAACACTTTGCACGAGACCAGATCCGTAGTGGAGTACATGGAGCACTTTGAGGAATTGATGCATCATTTGCTTTCTGACAAACCATCCTTCGACCCGCTTTTCTTTACTACTCAGTTCCTTGATGGTTTAAAATCGGAAATCAAATCTGGTGTGGTTTTACATCGGCCGCAAGACCTCGATACTGCCTTTTTGCTTGCCCTATTGCAGGAAGAGATGGTGGGCCAGTTGCCACGACGTGACCCCGGGCCTGCTCGACATCTACCAAGAACGGTGGTGGCTCTAGGGGCACCTCCACCACGACCAACTCTGCCCGCTCCCGCCGCGGCTGCAGATGACAGGCGTACCTTGTTGGCAGCTTGAGCCGGCGAGCAACGCTAACACCCAGCCCGCGGAGATGATCGCATGGCGGCCCCGCGCAACTACAGACGAGCACGTGGGCTGTGCTTCAAGTGTGGGGAATGCTGGGCTCATGGGCACTAGTGCGCCGCCACGGTGCAACTCCACGTCGTCGAAGAGCTGTTGGAGCTCCTTCAAGCCGAGGCGCAAGAGGACCTGATGGCTGATCCTGATCCTGCTGAAGATCAGTTAATGTCGATATCAAAAATGGCAACCATGGGCGAAACAACACCACGCACCGTGCGGCTATTGGAAAAAATTGGAGAACTGGAAGTTTTGGTGCTCGTGGATTCCGGCAGCTCCCACAGTTTCGTAAGTGAACATGTTGCCGCACAGCTTCAGGAACGAGTGCAGCCTATGCAGCCAGTGTCAGTCAAGATCGCTGATGGAGGGACACTTGCCTCCTCTGGGTACATTCCAGCATGTAGCTAGGAGATGCATCAACACACTTTCACCACGGATGTGCGGGTTCTGTCCCTAGGATGTTATGACATGGTGGTGGGGATGGATTGGCTGAAAGGTTGTGGCCCGATGCTTATTGACTGGACCGCTAAAACAATGAAGTTCCATCATCAGGGGCACCAAATTCAGTTGATAGGATTCCAAGCAAATACACAAACAGTGCTGCCAGCTACCATCGATCAGTTGCTATCCCTTGAGCAAACAAACTCCATTGCTCATGTGTTGTGGGTGTGTGTGGCTGAACAGAGTGGGGAAGCCACAGAAGTGCCTGTGGAAATACAACACATCCTCGACAAATTTCAGTCAGTCTATGAAGAGCCTACCACTCTGCCTCCACACCGAGATGGGGATCACACCATTCCACTGGTGGCAGGCACTCAACCGGTTAATATTCGGCTGTATCGTTACACACCAGAGCAGAAAAGATGAGATTGAGGCTCGGGTCAAAGAGATGCTGTGATCGGGACTAATCACTGCCAGCTCATGTGCTTTCTCTTCGCCTATACTATTGGTGAAAAAGAAGGACCAAACATGGAGATTTTGCATTGATTTCCGCCACCTCAACGCAATCACTCTCAAGAAGAATTACCCCATGCCCATCATTGACGAACTCTTGGATGAAATCGCTGGCTAAAAATGGTTCTCCAAGCTTGTTCTTCGCGCCGTAGGATGAACACAAGACCGCGTTCCGCACGCATATGGGACACTTCTAGTTCCGTGTCATGCCGTACGGGTTAGCATATGCGCCGGCAACATTCCAAGGAAACATGGACACAGTTCTGGCTCCGGTCAATCGCAAGGGGGTTCTGGCCTTTATGGACGATATCTTGGTGCACACAAAGGATTTGCAAACACACCGGGAGCGGTGGTCTCAAGTACTTCAGCGGTTACCGGACCATGGGCTGAAAGAAAAGATGTCCAAGTGCATGTTTGCGCAGCAGCAGATCAGCTACCTAGGGCATGTGATCAGCGAGAAAGGCGTAGCCACAGATCAGACAAAAGTTCGCGTTGTCCAGGACTGGGAGGTACCCACCAATGTCAAACAACTCCATGGATTTCTTGGACTCACAGGCTACTACAGAAAGTTTGTCAGATTCTTTGGGGTGATCAGCAAACCACACTTACCGAACTCCTCAAAAAGAATACCATCTTCGTGTGGGCACCAGCTGCGGATGCCGCGTTCTCGGCCATCAGATGAGCTCTTGTTGAAGCCCCGGTGCTCGCGCTACCTGACTTTCAGAAGCAATTTTTTGTCGAGACTGATGCTAGCGCAACGTGAATTGGCGCCATGTTAATGCAACAAGGGCACCCGGTACCGTATCTGAGCAAAGCCTTCGCCCCCAAAAACCTGGGTTTATCAGCGTATGAGAAGGAATGTCTAGCTCTGCTTCTGGCAATCGATCATTGGCGGCCATATCTACAACATGCAGAATTCATTGTGCACACGAACCAGAAAAGCCTGTTGCATCTCATGGACCAACGACTCAACACACCAATTCAGCAACAGGCCTTCACCAAGCCCATAGGCCTGTAGTTTGTGATCCAGTACAAGGCGGGTCTCTCCAACCGAGAAGCAGATGCACTATCGCGGAAGGCACATGGCACCCAGGCCGAGCTTGCAACGATATCTATCTGCAAACCGGCATGGTTGGAGGCCATCTGGCGCAGTTATCGTACAAACGAGGTGGTCAAACAGCACATGGCCAAGATAGCGCCGGATCCACACAATGAACCTGACTTTGCACTTCAGGATGGAGTCCTCCGCTTCAAGAGCCGTATTTGGATAGGGGATGACCCGGAAACACAACATCACTTGATTCGCGTGCTCCATGCAAGTGCAGCAGGGGGGCACTCTGGGTTCCATGCTACTTATCATCGGGTGAAGCAGCTCTTTGCTTGGAAGAACATGAAGCAGGAAGTAAAAACACTGGTCCGGGATTGTATGATCTGTCAACAAGCCAAGACAGAGCGCACGTCTCCGGCCGGACGACTACAACCACTCCCCATCCCACAAAAGCCATGGTCCGTGGTGTCGTTGGACTTCATCGAGGGGTTGTCTCGCTCAGGAGGTTATGACATAGTGCTGGTGGTGGTGGATAAATTCTCCAAGTATGCTCACTTCCTACCCTTGACTCACCCGTTCACAGCCCTTCAGATCGCCAAGACATTCATGAAGGAGATCTACCGTCTGCATGGACTGCCGCTAGCAATCATCTCAGACAGGGACCACATATTCACAAGCAACATCTGGCAGGAACTCTTCAAGCTCTGTCGAATAGAACTGAAACTCAGCTCATCTTACCACCCGCAGATAGATGGACAGACCGAGAGGGTGAACCAATGCCTCAAATCCTACTTGTGATGCGCCGTACATTCATGCCCAGGCAATTAGTCCAAGCGGTTGGCCCTTGCAGAATACTGGTATAACACGTCATTTCACTCATTGCTTGGCAGGACGTTGTTTGAGGTGATCTATGGATATCTTCTGAGGGAATTTGGGGTCACTCCAGTGGATAACTGCACTGTCCCATGTCTCGCAGCTTGGCTTCAGGAACGACAAGTGATGACGGAACTCCTCCAGCAACAGCTCAAGCGGTGTAACGCCCTGAGACCGATGTGCCAGGTGTCGTCCAGTTATTCGCTGTTGTTGCCTTGTCATTGCTTGCGTGTCATGCATTGCATATCATGTCATCATGTGCATTTCATTTGCATACGTGTTCTTCTCATGCATCCGAGCTTTTTCCCCGTTGTCCGTTTTGCATTCCGGCGTTCCGTTCTAATCCGGTGGTCATTTCTACCTTTCTTTCTTGTGTGGGGATTAAACATTTCCGGATTGGACCGAGACTTGCCAAGCGGCCTTGGTTTACTACCGGTAGATCGCCTGTCATGTTTCGTACCATTTGGACTTCGTTTGATACTCCAACGGTTAACCGAGGGACCGAAAAGGCCTCGTGTGTGTTGCAGCCCAACACCCTTCCATTTTGGCCCAAAACTCACCTAACTCTGCTCCATCATCTCGGTCGTTCGATCACGATCGCGTGGCCGAAAACCGCACCTCATTTGGACTCTCCTAGCTCCCTCTACCTATAAAAGAGCACCCCCTCTCCGAAATTCGCGGTTCATTCTTCCCCTAACCCTAAAAATTCTCAGATCCGCGCCGCTGGACATTTCTTCCCCGCCGACGGACATGTCCGCGCCGCCCGCCGCGACCAACCACAGCATGCCACATCAGCGCCGCCGCCTCTCTCCACCGCGCGGGCCCGCGGCGCCCAGAGCCGGCCCGCCCGGGCTAGAACCCCCACCGCCCGAGCGCTCATTCCTCCGCGCGCCTACCACCGACCGCCACCGCCACCGCCATCGCCGGCAGCCGCCTTCGCTCGCCGCGGCTCGCCCCGGCGCCCGAACGCCTCCCCGCCGCCGTCCCGGACTCCTCCGGCCTAGATCCGAGCCCGAGGAGGACTGCCACTGCCGCATGCTTTCAGATCCGGCGCCGCCCGCCGCGGCTCCGGCCATCCCCGTTGCCGGAGTCTCCCAGCGCCACCGCCGCCCTTCCTCGATCCCGATCGGATCGGGAGAGACGACCGGGTCGCTCCGCGCCCGCATGGGCCCCGCCTTCGCCCAGCTCCAGCTGGCCTCGTTCGGCCTGCCTCCTCCTCCTTCGTGGGCCGGCCCAGCTTCCCGACCAGCGCAGCGCCAAGCCCAGCTCCAGATCCGCGGCCTACCTCTCTCCTCCACCGGCCTGCCTTCTCCTCTCCACGTCCGGGCCGAAGCCCACTTGGTGAGGCCACACACTCCCCAGCGCCTCCTGTTTTTTTCCTGCTGTTGGGCTTGCCCAGATTCGGCCCGCATCATTTTTTTTTCCAGTTCTGGGCGATTTTATCTAATTTCCAGGAGCCTGTCAGTTTTGCACAAAAGTCCCTGTTCTTCATGCATTTAATAACTCACTAACCGTGCATCGGATTAAAATGTTTTATATATGAAACTTGCTCAGAATTTTGTGTAGATTAATAATATCCAACTTTCATCTATGTTTGAAATGTCTAAAATGATGTTTGTTTAATTTTGCTCCTATGCCATGTTAAAATGATTTAATTCATAACTAAATAATCGTAGCTCCGATTTAAATAATCTTTATATGTAAATGGGGTAGAAAAATGCCTAGTTTAACATGGTGCTTTCATCTTGAATGTTTAACAACTCTAAAATTGTGTTTAGGGAAGAACAGTACCAAACCTTAAAATATGCACATGAGGAGTTTCCGGACTTGTTGGTTGTTGTTCCGGCCTCATTTAAACTTGCCTAGAGTAGGTAGTTTCGTCATGCTTCACCTCTTGCCATGTTAATCAACATTTAATTTTGTTGGGGTACATAAACGAGAGAGAACTAAATAATTGATGTGGTGTTTTGTCAATATGCATCTCGATGCATATTGAGCTCCACTTAATTTGTAGGATTGTTTGTGCACTTTGCCATGTCATGCTTCATTAAACCGGACATGCATCATACTTGTTTGTGCATCATGCCATGTCTTTGTGGTGGTTGTTTACTATGTCGTTTGCTTCTTTCCGGTGTTGCTTCTTCGGGTTGGTTCCGATAACGTCGTGTTGTGAGGATCCGTTCGACTATGTCCGTTTGTCTTCTTCATGGACTCGTTCTTCTTCCTTGCGGGATTTCAGGCAAGATGATCATACCCTCGAAATCACTACTATCTTTGCTTTGCCTAGTTGCTCGCTCTTTTGCTATGCCTATGCTGCGATGCCTACCACTTGCTTTCAAGCCTCCCAAATTGCCATGTCAAACCTCTAACCCACCATGCCCTAGCAAACCGTTGATTTGCTATGTTACCGCTTTGCTCAGCCCCTCTTATAGCGTTGTTAGTTGCAGGTGAAGATTGAAGTTTGTTCCTCGTTGGAACATGGAGGTGTTGTTCCTTGTTGGAACATGTTTACTTGTTGGGATATCACTATATATGTTATTTAATTAATGCATCTATATACTTGGTAAAGGGTGGAAGGCTCGGCCTTATGCTTGGTGTTTTGTTCCACTCTTGTCGCCCTAGTTTCCATCATATCGGTGTTATGTTCCCGGATTTTGCGTTCCTTATGCGGTTGGGTAATAATGGGAACCCCTTGACAGTTCGCCTTAAGTAAAGCTCCTCCAGCAATGCCGAACCTTGGTTTTACCATTTGCCTCACCACCACCTACTTTTCCCTTGGGAGTCGCTCTCTCGAGGGTCATCTTTATTTAACCCCCCCCCGGGCCAGTGCTTGTCTAAGTGTTGGTCCGAAATGGGCAGCCCGCGGGGCCACCTCGGGGAAACTCGAGGGCTGGTTTTACTCGTAGCTTGACCTATCCGGTGTTGCCCTGAGAACGAGATATGTGCAGCTCCCATCAGGATGCCGGCGCATCGGGCGGTGTTGCTGGTTTAGTTTTACCCTGTCGAAATGTCTTGTTGTACCGGGATACCGAGTCTGATGGGAATGTCTCGGGAGGAGGTCTATTCCTTCGTTGACCGTGAGAGCTTGTGATGGGCTAAGTTGGGACACCCCTGTAGGGATTTGAACTTTCGAAAGCCGTGCCCGCGGTTATGGGCAGATGGGAATTTGTTAACGTCCGGTTGTAGAAAACCTAAAGTTGACCTTATTTAAAATATATCAACAGCATGTGTAACCGTGATGGTCTCTTTCCGGCGGAGTCCGGGAAGTGAACACGGTGTTGGAGTTATGCTTGACGTAGGTCGTTTAGGATCACTTCTTGATCATACTTTCTCGAACATGCCTTGCCTTCTCTTCTCGCTCTCATTTGCGTATGTTAGCCACCATATTTGTTAGTCGCTTGCTGCAGCTTCACCTCATACTTTTACCTTACCCATAAGCTTAAACAGTCTTGATCGCGAGGGTGCGAGATTGCTGAGTCCCTGTGGCTCACAGATACTTCCAAAACCAGCTTGCAGGTGCCGATGAGTCCGTGCAGATGACGCAACCAAGCTCAGGAGGAGCTCGATGAAGATCTTGTCCTTTGTGTTGTTTCGTTCTAGTTGATCAGTATTGGAGCCCAGTTGGGGTCGATCGGGGACCTTTGTCGCATTTGGGGTTCTTCTTTTATTTTGGTTCCGTAGTCGGACCTTGATTGTATCTGGTTGATGTAATGCTTTATTCCTGTATTTGTGTGAAGTGGCGATTGTAAGCCAACTATGTATCTCTTTTCCCTTAATGTATTACATGAGTTGTTTGTGAAGATTACCTCACTTGCGACATTGCTTTCAATGCGGTTATGCCTCTAAGTCATGCTTCGACACGTGGGAGATATAACCGCATCGAGGGCGTTACAAGTTGGTAATTAGAGCCTTCCCCGACCTTAGGAGCCCCATTTCTTGATCGTTATTAGCGGCCGAGTTGTGTCTAGAAAAATGTTTTGAGTCATTTAGGAATTATATATCGGAGAGTTTAGGAATTCTTTTTACTTTCCAGTCTCCTCATCGCTCTGGTAAGGCATCCTGACGTAGAGTTTTGACTCTTCTCTTCTCAAATTTCACTAAATTCGACATCGAAAATCTCCTTTATGCAGTTGTTGGTGAGATAACCTCGACGCCACCCAGTACTGGGGCGGGAGTTCGGGAGTATTGTCATAACTCGTATAATGGATGCTTTTTGAAGGTTGAGGTAAAAGATTTCCGAAAGTTTCTTGGTTATGTGTTGAAGGATGGATACAGCTAGATGTAGGTATTGTTAGTTTGGGTGAGATATTATGCTTCCCCTGTATCCCCAACACCTGATTGCATAACCAGAAAGTTTTGGGAGTTTATAAGTGAGAATTCAAGTAGCTCCTACGATATCTTTTCAACAGACACATGATGCGATATAGGATCTGTCATATGTTTGTTCCGGCTTATTTTGCAAGCCAATCCTTTGTTTTGTTTTCAGTTGTGGTATTCGAGTTGCTTCGAAGTCAAATGTTGTTTCCATACCTTTGCTAAGCGGTGTTCTCATATCCCTATGTGAATTATAATCCTTCTTGGTCTTCGAGGTTGCCATCTCAATTTCTCTTGAACCGGTGTGTCTCTCTTCAAGTGGATCCGATCATTTCAACATCCGCAAGATCAACTCAAGTCTTCTCAATGTTGTTTGTTTCATCCGTCTCCAAGTTGCCTTTGTTTTCCTGCCCTCCCATCCCTTTTTCTTCAAGGCCTCGGATTTCTTAATCAAGTATCCATTTTTTTCATGTGAAGTATCTTCATTCTTTTCTTTCAATGTTCGTATCCGGTGATTCTCATGAAGATTCTAACGGAGCTTCAAGTTCATCATTCTTTGTTCCCTTTCTTCTCCGGTGAATTCAATTCAAGCTTTGGTATTGAGCATAGTTCCTTTCATTTCCCCAATGCTTTCCCATGCCGTTGCACCTCTTAATCTTTCACTTCTCGCTATTCAATCGTTCCGGAGTGCTGAAGATATCTTGAAGATTCATGTTTCCACTCCGCATTCGATCAACTTATTCCGAGGTTGTTATCTCATTCAAGCCATTTAATTCAACCGGTGCAATCTCTCTTTCGAGCAATCTTTTCAAACGGTGTTTCTCTTGAGTGGGCCCTAACCCACAGGTCTTTTCCCAGGATCTTACTTGACTCGTCTTATTTTCCCGGATTTACTCTAAAATTCTTTTCCAAGTTTGATGTAAGAATGATTTGTCATCAGTCAAATGCCTTTCTCCAGGATCTTTCAATTTCTTTTCGTCGTTGGGCCAACCTTTCTATTCTTCATCCCAGAGTGTCTCAACAATTCATGGTGGTGTTTCCCATCATCATTCTCTGCTTTTGAAGACCGAAGAAGAGTTTCTCTTAAATCTTGCTCCATTCTCTTCGAGATGTGTAGTTCAAGTTTGATGCCATCCTCTCATAATTGTTTTCGATTGTGAGAATTCTTTCCACCTATCCGAAGCAATTCAGGAGTCTTTTCAGTTTGATCATTCGGAGCCCATCATCTCATAATTATTCATTCTCAGCTTTCAACTATTGTTCTCCAAATCTTACCGGTGCATCGTTCAAGTTTTCTCTAATCAGATCGTGATCTCTTCGTTCTCATGTATCTAAATTTCCTCTAGTATCTCATTCATTCTCTAATTCTTCCCGGTGTTTCTTATCTTTTCTTCGTTCATTTTTTTTTCAATTCTTATGGTGGTTCGGTTCGAGATTTCTTTTCCTTCGTTATCATATCAATTCATTTGTTGTTTCCAAACACCACCGGTGGATCCATCAAGACCTTATTCAAGTTGGCGCTATATCTATCTTAATCCTTTCTACGAGAATAAGTAGTATGCCAAATCCGTTGCTTGTCATCAATCTAAATTGGTGAAGGATACGCATAACATAATTCTTATTATTGTTTCATCCAAGTGATCTAGTTTTTTCTTTCCAGAGTTCTTCATCATGTCACATTTCTCGATTCGAGATGCTTCATGTTTTCTTTTCCGGAGTTCCAAGTTTTTCCGCATTATCTCGTCGCGAAGCTCCATCTAATCAATGCAAGGATTCATCTTATTCTTTTTCAAGCTTCCTTTCCTTGCGACCTTCTTTTTATCCATCCGGAGTTCTTTGAGAGTTTCTTCATGGTGGCTTGTCAAGGATTCTGTTCATTCTTCAATTGTTCTTCAAGATCAAGTCATGACCCGCCAAGCTATACTCTTAAATAAACATGGTGTTCAACACATGTCTTGTTTTGAGGAGTTCAAGCTTTCTTCATCTTGCATTCTGAAGTGCAATTCGTTCTACGTTATCATTTGAGGTGGTGTTATGTCATTTGTGACAATTTGAGTTCGTATTTCATGATTCACAAGTTGTCAAGAATGAAATATTTAAATCCATCATTTTCTCTTTGTTCAAGAGATCCTTTCAACCAATCAATCTCGTCATTGGAGTTATCTTGGGTTATATTTCACCTAAAGCTTTCCCTAAGGATCGTTGCTATTTATGGTGCTTATAAATGACCCAAGTTCTTCATTTATCCTCCCGGTGAATTAAGCTTCTCGTCTTCTTCTTAATATCAATCCAATCTTTTATTTTCCGTTAGTGGAGGAATTTCACCTCATAGTTTTGAGATGTGCTCCATAAGCCCACTACAACCTTGTTCTTTTCGTTGTTGGTTTTCCAACAACTCTGTTCAACACTTCATAAATGTGCTCTCTCAAGATCTTGTTTCCCTCCGTTCATTTCATTCCATTCTTTCTTCTTCCGTAGGCATTGTGTTGTTGCTCTCTCCTCTCATCATCTCGAGTTGTGATGATCGTGTTCTTTTCATGCTTATCCATTTAAGCGGAGTGTTGTGCCCTCTGCTCAAGTTCTTTTCATCTTATCAAGTTTCCTATCACTTTTCAACCGGAGTGCTGCCCGAATTTGTTCTTCCTTGTTCCTCTTTCATAACAGAGTGCTTTCAACTTTGTTCATCTTCGTTGTATTTCTTTCTTTCAATTTGTTCAACCTCGCAAGGTTCTTTGGTTTCACTCGTTTATCAAGGAAGAAACTTAGTATTACCTCTTCTCTTCCTCTTCCGTTTCCCTCCGGTGCCATCCTAGATCTCGGGACGAGATCCTCTCGTAGTGGTGGAGTGTTGTAACACCCTCTTGATAACCCACAAGTATAGGGGATTGCAACCGTTTTCGATAAGTAAGAGTGTCGAACCCAACGAGGAGCTAAAGGTAGAACAAATATTCCCTCAAGTTCTATCGACCACCGATACAACTCTACACACGCTTGATGTTCGCTTTACCTAGAACAAGTATGAAACTAGAAGTAATTTGTAGGTGTTGTTGGATAGGTATGCAAGATAATAAAGAGAAAGTAAATAAAAAGTAGGGGCTGTTTAGATAAAGACACAACTAAGTTAGGTTTAGTAGAGAGCTTGTTGTTACGAGAAAGTTATTTGTCCTTAGGCAATCGATAACTAGACCGGTAACCATTATTACAATTTTATTTGAGGGAGAGGCATAAGCTAACATACTCTCTCTACTTGGATCATATGCACTTATGATTGGAACTCTAGCAAGCATCCACAACTACTAAAGATTCATTAAGGTAAAACCCAACCATAGCATTAAAGCATCAAGTCCTCTTTATCCCATACGCAAACAACCTACTTACTCGGGTCTGTGCTTTTGTTCACTCACGTCACCCACCATAAGCAAATCATAAACATATTGCAACACCCTACAGCGGGAATCCCTCACGCTTCCGCGACACGGAGATCACCATAGGACAGCACCAATAATAAAACATTTAACTCAGACCAATCTTGATCATCAAATAGCCATTAGGACAAAACGGATCTACTCAAACATCATAGGATAGCCATACATCATAGGGAAATAATATATAGCGTTGAGCACCATGTTTAAGTAGAGATTACAGCGGGTAAGAGAGAGGTTACACCGCTGCATAGAGGGGGAAGAGTTGGTGGTGAAGGCGGTGAAGTTGTTGGTGAAGATGATGGCCCCCGGTGGGACTCCGGCGCCATCGGAAGCAAGGGGGAGAGGGCCCCCTTTTTCTTTTTCTTCCTTGACCTCCTCCCTAGATGGGAGAAGGGTTTCCCCTCTGGTCCTTGGCCTCCATGGCGTGGGAGGGGCGAGAGCCCCTCCGAGATTGGATCTGTCTTTCTGTCTCTCTCTGTTTCTGCGTTCTCTTCTGGCTCTGTTTCACCGTTTCGTGTATATATGGAGATCCGTAACTCCGATTGGCCTGAAACCTTCGCCGTGATTTTTTTTTCCGAAAATAGCTTTCTTGCGGGAAAAGAAGAGCGTCAACCGCCTTACAGGTGGCTCACGAGGGTAGGGGGCGCGCCCGGGGGGGGCAGGCGTGCCCCCCTGCCTCGTGACCACCTCGGGCACCGTCTCGCGTGGATTTTTCTTCCGGAATTTTCCAAATATTCCAAAAAGTATCTCCGCCCGTTTTTATCCCGTTTGGACTCCGTTTGATATGGATATTCTGCGAAACCAAAAACATGCAACAAACTGGAACTGGCACTGGGCACTGGATCAATATGTTAGTCCCAAAAATAGTATAAAAAGTTGCCAAAAATATATGAAAGTTGTAGAATATTGGCATGGAACAATCAAAAATTATAGATATGACGGAGACGTATCAGCATCCCCAAGCTTAATTCCTGCTCGTCCTCGAGTAGGTAAATGATAAAAAAGATAATTTTTTAATGTGGAATGCTACCTAGCATAATCTTGATCACATATCTTATCATGGCATGAATATTAAGACACGAGTGATTCAAAGCAATAGTCTATCATTTGACATAAAAATAATAATACTTCAAGCCTACCAATAAAGCAATCATGTCTTTTCAAAATAACAAGGCCAAAGAAAGTTATCCCTACAAAATCATATAGTCTGGCTATGCTCCATCTTCACCACACAAAATACTCACATCATGCACAACCCCGATGACAAGCCAAGCAATTGTTTCATACTTTTTAACGCGCTTCAGCATATTCAACCTTCACACAATACATGAGCGTGAGCCATGGACATAGCACTATAGGTGGAATAGAATAGTTATTGTGGAGAAGACAAAAAGGAGAAGATAGTCTCACATCAACTAGGCGTATCAACGGGCTATGGAGATGCCCATCAATAGATATCAATGTGAGTGAGTAGGGATTGCCATGCAACGGATGCACTAGAGCTATAAGTATATGAAAGCTCAAAATGAAACTAAGTGGGTGTGCATCCAACTTGCTTGCTCATGAAGACCTAGGGCATTTGAGGAAGCCCATCGTTGGAATATACAAGCCAAGTTCTATAATGAAAATTCCCGCTAGTATATGAAAGTGATAACTCAAGAGACTCTCTATATGAAGAACATGGTGCTACTTTGAAGCACAAGTGTGGTAAAAGGATAGTAACATTTCCCCTTCTCTCTTTTTCTCTCATTTTTTGTTTGCTTCTTTGCCCTATTTTTTGTGGGGCTTCTTTGGCCACTTTTATTTTGATAACCTCACATGGGACAATGTTCTAATAATGATGATCATCACACTTTTATTTACTTACAACTCAATATTACAACTCGATATCTAGGACAAAGATATGACTCTATATGAATGCTCAAGTCATGTATATGATGATGATGAGAGTTGCATGGCAATATATCTCGGAATGGCTATGGAAATGCCATGATAGGTAGGTATGGTGGCTGTTTTTAGGAAGGTATATGGTGGGTTTATGGTACCGGCGAAGTGCGCGATACTAGAGAGGCTAGCAATGGTGGAAGGGTGAGAGTGCGTATAATCCATGGAATCAACATTAGTCATAAAGAACTCACATACTTATTGCAAAAGTTTATTAGCCCTCGAAGCAAAGTACTACTACGCATGCCCCTAGGGGGATAGATTGGTAGGAAAAGACCATCGCTCATCCTCGACCGCCACTCATAAGGAAGACAATCAATAAATACCTCATGCCCCAACTTCGTAACATAACGGTTCACCATACGTGCATGCTACGGGAATCACCAAACTCAACACAAGTATTTCTACAATTAACAACCACCCACTAGCATGACTCTAATATCACCATCTTTATATTGCAAAACTATTGCAAGGAATCAAGCATATCATATTCAGTGATCTAGAAGTTTGATGTAGGATTTTATGACTAACCATGTGAATGACCAATTCCTGTCATCTCTCTAAATAGATATAAGTGAAGCAAGAGAGTTTAATTCTTTCTACAAAAGATATGCTCGTGCTCTAACAAATATAAGTGAAGCAAAAGAGCATTCTACAAATGGCGGTTGTCTATGTAAAGAGAAACAGGCAATCCAAGCTTCAAATGATATAAGTGAAGCACATGAAGCATTCTATAAAGCCATACTCAAAGAATATAAGTGAAGTGCAAAGAGCATTCTATAAGTCAACCAAGGATTATCTCATACCAGCATGGTGCATAAAAGAAAAATGAAAACTAAATGCAAAAGACGCTCCAAGATTGCACATATCGCATGAACGAAACGAATCCGAAAACATACTGATATTTGTTGAAGAAAGAGGGGATGCCTTCCCAGCATCCCCAAGCTTAGACGCTTGAGTCTCCTTGAATATTTACTTGGGGTGCCTCAGGCTTCCCCAAGCTTGAGCTCTTGCCTCTCTTCCTTCTTCTCACATCGAGACCTTCTCGATCATCGAACACTTCATCCACACAAAACTTCAACAGAAAACTCGGTAAGATCCGTCAGTATAATAAAGCAAATCACTACTCTAAGTACTGTTGAAAACCAATTCATATTTTGTTTTTGCATTCTGTCTACTGTAATATAACTTTTTCATGGCTTAATACACTAATATAAATTGATAGTTTCATCAAAACAAGCAAACTATGCATCAAAAACAGAATCTGTCTAAAACAGAACAGTCTGTAATAATATAAACATTCACCATACTTTTGATACTTGAAAAATTCTAGCAAAATTAGGAAAAGTAAAAAATTTGTATAGGAAGACTGTTCAAAAAGAATCAGAACCATTTGACATTCCAGCTAAAAATGTAAAATCACGCACTACAGGCAAAGTTTCCGTCCTGCACCATACAAACCATCAAGCAAATGTAAACATCCTAAAGGCAAACCTTGGCACATTATTTTTATAATACAATGGAATTGTACAAGGGGATAATTATTTCTATTGAAAAGTTTCTGTAATTAAGATTCACAAAGTTCCCATGGGCATGAACAAAGTTCAAGGACGTGCCCCACCTTCACAATGCTCGTCTCTCTCACTTTCACTTTCCTTTTAGAAATTTTTTTTGGGTTCCCCTCTTTATTTTTGTTGTTTTTAAACTATATGAAATCACTCAACAGAAATAAATGACTCTAAAACTTCCGGGTTGTCTCCCTGGCAGCGCTTTCTTTAAAGCCATTAAGCTAGGCATATAGTGCTCAAGTAGTGAATCCACCCGGATCCCAAGGTATATCAAAGCCAATTTTAATTAACAATGATTTATAATTTAGTAGTGAGCACAAAGTAACATATATCATGCAATAACGAAGTCTAACTCTCTTCCTATGCATCGACATTTCATAAAAGAACAATTCATGCACACAAAGTAAAGGCCAATGCATAATATAAACAGTTTCTTGCAATTTTATCATATTGGAAACATAGAGAGGTGGAGATATAGTTCCTCTCTTATAATAATTGCAAGTAGGAGCAGCAAGCACATGCATATTATATTCATCAAAATCATCATGTGCAACGGTAAAAGGCAACCCATTGATATAATCCTTAATAAGAGCAAACTTCTCCGATATAGTGTAGTTTGGAGAATTCAAAAAGATAATAGGACTATCATGCGTGGGTGCAATAGCAACGATTTCATGTTTAACATAAGGAACTATAGCAAGTTCATCTCCATAAGCATAATTCATACTGGCATCTTGGCCACAAGCATCATCAAAAAGGGATATTTCAAAAGAATCCAAGGGATCATAATAGTCATCATAGCAATCATCCTTCGGTAAGCACGAAGGGGAATTAAACAATGTATGAGTTGAAGAGTTACTCTCATTAGGAGGTGGGCACAGGTGATCAATCCGCTCTTCCCCCTTTTGTTCTTCGCTCTCTTCCTCATCTTTTTCATCCAATGAGCTCACAGTTTCATCAATTTCTTCTTCCATAGATTCCTGCGAAATATTAGTCTCTTCTTGGACAGCGGAGACTTTCTCAATAAACGCATCAATATAGGAATTATATTCATAATTATCATAGCAATATTTTAAGATAGCTAAATTTTCAGGCCTATAAACATCATCATCATAAGCTTCATTCTTTTCAAACAAAGATTCAATTTCATAAGCACCCTTAAAAGCAACAAATTCTTCTATTTGTTCCACATCATGGTAATCATATATACCTCTAGCATAAGAAGCCAAGGTTTCATTATCATTAAATTCACATGAAAAGGGAAGGTGTGGAGCCTTCATCCTAGAGCAGCAAGTAATATCATAACTCAAGCATACTTGCCGAGCATACCACTTCAATATATAAATTTGATCCCATAATAGTTTCCCTTTTGTGTCAAGCGATAATCCCTAAAGTATTCACGTGGATCCAATGTTACTCCCATTACCAGATTGAATGGGGTTTTCTCAGGATTATCAAAGTAGTACATAATATTTTTCACATATTGAGCATCGAGGGTTGTAGGAGGTTCCCCATCTCCATGAGTAGCAAGTACACCTAATTTTTTTGGTATTTCGTGTTCCATATCCATAACTAAAGATAAAGAACAACTAAGAACAGCAAACAAAAATTACTTAGTGATAAAGCAAACAAGCACACACGAGAATATTCACCCCACGCTATTGCTCCCTGGCAACGGTGCCAGAAAAAGGTCTTGATAACCCACAAGTATAGGGGATCGCAGCAGTTTTCGATAAGTAAGAGTGTCGAACCCAATGAGGAGCTAAAGGCGGAACAAATATTCCCTCAAGTTCTATCGACCACCGATACAACTCTATGCACGCTTGATGTTCGCTTTACCTAGAACAAGTATGAAACTAGAAGTACTTTGTAGGTGTTGTTGGATAGGTATGCAAGATAATAAAGAGCAAGTAAATAAAAAGTAGGGGCTGTTTAGATAAAGACACAACTAAGTTAGGTTTAGTAGAGAGCTTGTTGTTACAAGAAAGTTATTTGTCCCTAGGCAATCGATAACTAGACCGGTAATCATTATTACAATTTTATTTGAGGGAGAGGCATAAGCTAACATACTTTCTCTACTTGGATCATATGCACTTATGATTGTAACTCTAGCAAGCATCCGCAACTACTAAAGATTCATTAAGGTAAAACCCAACCATAGCATTAAAGCATCAAGTCCTCTTTATCCCATACGCAAACAACCTACTTACTCGGGTCTGTGCTTTTGTTCACTCACGCCACCCACCATAAGCAAATCATAAACATATTGCAACACCCTAGAGCGGGAATCCCTCACGCTTGTGCGACACAGAGAGCACCATAGGACAACACCAATAATAAAACATGCAACTCAAACCAATCTTGATCATCAAATAGCCATTAGGACAAAACGGATCTACTCAAATATCATAGGATAGCCATACATCATAAGGAAATAATATATAGCGTTGAGCACCATGTTTAAGTAGATATTACAACGGGTAAGAGAGAGGTTACACCGCTGCATAGAGGGGGGAAGAGTTGGCGGTGAAGGCGGTGAAGTTGTTGGTGAAGATGACGGTGATGATGATGGCCCCCGGTGGCACTCCGGCGCCACCGGAAGCAAGGGGGAGAGCCCCCCCTTCTTCTTCTTCTTCTTCCTTGACCTCCTCCCTAGATGGGAGAAGGGTTTCCCCTCTGGTCCTTGGCCTCCATGGCGTGGGAGGGGCGAGAGCCCCTCTGAGATTGGATCTGTCTCTCTCTGTTTCTGTGTTCTCCTCTGGCTTTGTTTCACCGTTTCGTGTATATATGGAGATCCGTAACTCCGATTGGCCTGAAACCTTCGCCGTGATTTTTTCCCGAAAATTAGCTTTCTTGCGGCAAGAGAAGAGCGTCAACCGCCTTACGGGTGGCTCACGAGGGTAGGGGCGCGCCCAGGGGGGCAGGTGCGCCCCCTGCCTCGTGACCACCTCGGGCACCGTCTCGCGTGGATTTTTCTTCCGGAATTTTCCAAATATTCCAAAAAGTATCTCCGTCCGTTTTTATCCCGTTTGGACTCCGTTTGATATGGATATTCTGCGAAACCAAAAACATGCAACAGACAGGAACTGGCACTGGGCACTGGATCAATATGTTAGTCCCAAAAATAGTATAAAAAGTTACCAAAAGTATATGAAAGTTGTAGAATATTGGCATGGAACAATAAAAAATTATAGATACGACGGAGACGTATCACGCCTCAAGACCGATGCGCCAACTGTCTTCCAGTTATTCGCTGTTTTGTTGCCGTGTCATTCGCTTGAGTGTTGCATCTTCCCATGTCATCATCCGCATTGCATCTGCATGTTTTCAAAACTTGCATTCGTCTGGGTTTCCCTAGTTCTTTTCATTATCCGTTCTGAGCCCAGACACACTTGCACGCGCCTGCGGCACGTCCGAAATATTATTTTATAAGTGGCTGGAAAATGTTCTTGGAATGGGTTGAAAGTTGGCACGCGGTCTTATTATAGTGTAGGTAGGCCGCCTGCCAAGTTTCATTGCATTCGGAGTCCGTTTGACACCCCAACGAATAACTATAGTGGCACCGCTGCCGGTCTAACGTCGGATGTTTTCGGTCTCCGAAAACTGCTGCCGAGTCCTCTCTCTCTCTCTCTCTCTCTCTCTCTCTCTCTCTCTCCTCTCCTCTCAGCCTTGCCACAGCCCACCTAGTCCATCCACCTACCCCTCTTCGTGTCCGGATCCGTCCGATGCGATCGCATGGTCTGAAAACCCTCTCTGCACAGTGCATCGACCGACCCCCTCGCGCGTTCGAAAACTTCCCTGAACCTGACCCGGACAGTCGTCACCGATGGGTCCGGATCATCCCCTAATATCTATAAACACTACAAAAAAAGACACATCCATGACATTTTGGGCCGAACGAAAAAAATTTCTGTCATACATATGACACTTCTATGACGATAATTGTGACAAAACCCGGTATCTGTTGGGGAACGTAGCAGAATTTTAAAATTTTCTACGCATCACAAAGATCAATCTATGGAGTCATCTAGCAACGAGGGAGAGAGGGGTGCATCTACATACCCTTGTAGATCGCGCGCGGAAGCGTTCAAGAGAACGGGGTTGATGGAGTCGTACTCGTCGTGATCCAAATCACCGATGACCTAGCGCCGAACGGACGACACCTCCGCGTTCAACACACGTACAGTTGGGAAGACGTCTCCTCCAACTTGATCTAGCAATGGGGAAGGAGAGGTTGATGGAGATCCAGCAGCACGACGGCGTGGTGGTGGAAACTACGGCGATCTCAGCAGGGCTTCGCCGAGCACTGCGAGAAGGAGAGGTGTCATGGGAGGGAGAGGGAGAGGCCAGGGGCTAGGGTGAGGCTCCCCTCCCTCCCCCACTATTTATAGGACCCCTAGGGGGGCGCCGGCCCTAGGAGATCCAATCTCCAAGGGGGGGCGGCGGCCAAGGGGGTGGCTTGCCCCCCAAGCCAAGTGGGGCGCCCCCACCCCTAGGGTTTCCAACCCTAGGCGCAGGGGAGGCCCAAGGGGGGCGCACCATCCCACTAGGGGCTGGTTCCCCTCCCACTTCTTCCCATGGGGCCCTCCGGGATAGGTGGCCCCACCCGGTGGACCCCCGGGACCCTTCCGGTGGTCCCGGTACAATACCGATTACCCCCGGCCGAAACTTGACTTCCTATATATAAATCTTCACCTCTGGACCATTTCGGAACTCCTCGTGACGTTCAGGATCTCATCCGGGACTCCGAACAACTTTCGGGTTACCGTATACTAATATCTCAACAACCCTAGCGTCACCGAACCTTAAGTGTGTAGACCCTACGGGTTCGGGAGACACGCAGACATGACCGAAACGACTCTCCGGTCAATAACCAACAGCGGGATCTGGATACTCATGTTGGCTCCCACATTCTCCTCGATGATCTCATCGAATGAACCACGATGTCGAGGATTCAATCAATCCGTATACAATTCCCTTTGTCAGTCGGTATGTTACTTGCCCGAGACTCGATCGTCGGTATCCCAATACCTCGTTCAATCTCGTTACCGGCAAGTCACTTTACTCGTACCGTAATGCATGATCCCGTGATCGACCACTTGGTCACATTGAGCTCATTATGATGATGCATTACCGAGTGGGCCCAGAGATACCTCTCTGTCATACGGAGTGACAAATCCCACTCTCGATTCGTGCCAACCCAACAGACACTTTCGGAGATACCTGTAGTGTACCTTTATAGTCACCCAGTTACGTTGTGACGTTTGGCACACCCAAAGCACTCCTACGGTATCTGGGAGTTCCACAATCTCATGGTCTAGGGAAATGATACTTGACATTCGGAAAAGCTACAGCAAACGAACTACACGATCTTTGAGCTATGCTTAGGATTGGGTCTTGTCCATCACATCATTCTCCTAATGATGTGATCCCGTTATCAATGACATCCAATGTCCATAGTCAGGAAACCATGACTATCTTTTGATCAACGAGCTAGTCAACTAGAGGCTCACTAGGGACGTGTTGTGGTCTATGTATTCACACATGTATTACAATTTTCGGATAACACAATTATAGCATGAACAATAGACAATTATCATGAACAAAGAAATATAATAATAACCATTTTATTATTGCCTCTAGGGCATATTTCCAACAGTCTCCCACTTGCACTAGAGTCAATAGTCTAGTTACATTGTGATGAACCGAACACCATGCAGTTATGGTGTTGATCATGTTTTGCTCTAGGGAGAGGTTTAGTCAACGGATCTGCCACATTTAGGTCCGTGTGTACTTTACAAATATCTATGTCTGCATTTTGAACACTTTCACGAATGGAGTTGAAGCGACGCTTGATATGCCTGGTCTTCCCTTGAAACCTGGGCTCCTTGGCAAGGGCAATAGCTCCAGTGTTGTCACAGAAGAGAGTCATCGGGCCCGACGCATTGGGTATGACTCCTAGGTCGGTAATGAACTCCTTCACCCAGATTGCCTCTTGTGCTGCCTCCGAGGCTGCCATGTACTCCGCTTCACATGTAGATCCTGCCACAACGCTTTTCTTGCAACTGCACCAGCTTACTGCCCCACCATTCAAAATATACACGTATCCGGTTTGCGACTTAGAGTCATCCAAATCTGTGTCGAAGCTAGCATCGACATAACCCTTTACGACGAGCTCTTCGTAACCTCCATAAACGAGAAACATATCCTTAGTCCTCTTTAGGTACTTCAGGATATTCTTGACCGCTGTCCAGTGTTCCATGCCGGGATTACTTTGGTACCTTCGTACCAAACTTACGGCAAGGTCTACATCAGGTCTGGTACATAGCATAGCATACATGATAGACCCTATGGCCGAGGCATAGGGGACGACACTCATCTTTTCTCTATCTTCTGCCGTGGTCGGGCATTGAGCCGTGCTTAATCTTGTACCTTGCAATACATGCAAGAACCCCTTCTTTGACTGATCCATTTTGAACTTCTTCAATATCTTGTCAAGGTACGTACTTTGTGAAAGACCAATGAGGCGTCTCAATCTATCTCTATAGATCTTGATGCCTAATATATAAGCAGCTTCTCCAAGATCCTTCATTGAAAAACACTTGTTCAAGTAGGCCTTTATGCTTTCCAAGAATTATATATCATTTCCCATCAACAGTATGTCATCCACATACAATATGAGGAATGCTACAGAGCTCCCACTCACTTTATTGTAAATGCAGGCTTCTCCATAAGTCTGCGTAAACCCAAGCGCTTTGATCATCTCATCAAAATGAATGTTCCAACTCCGAGATGCTTGCACCAGCCCATAAATCGAGCATTGGAGCTTGCACACCTTGTCAGCATTCTTAGGATCGACAAAACCTTCCAGCTGCATCATATACAATTCTTCCTTAAGGAAACCATTAAGGAATGCCGTTTTGTCGTCCATTTGCCATATATCATAATCATAGAATGCGGCAATTGTTAACATGATTCGGACGGACTTCAGCTTCGCTACGGGTGAGAAAGTCTCATCGTAGTCAACCCCTTGAACTTGTTGATAACCCTTAGCGACAAGCCGAGCTTTATAGATGGTCACATTACCATCCGCGTCTGTCTTCTTCTTAAAGATCCATTTATTTTCTATGGCTCGCCAATCATCGGGCAAGTCAGTCAAAGTCCATACTTCATTTTCATACATGGATCCTATCTCGGATTTCATGGCTTCCAGCCATTTGTCGGAATCTGGGCCCGCCATCGCTTCTTCATAGTTTGAAGGTTCACCGTTGTCTAGCAGCATGATTTCCAGGACAGGGTTGCCGTACCACTCTGGTGTGGAACGTGTCCTTGTGGACCTACGAAGTTCAGTAGCAACTTGATCTGAAGTTTCATGATCATCATCATTAACTTCCTCCTTAGTCGGTGCAGGCACCTTAGGAACAATTTCTTGAGCTGCGCCACTTACCGGTTCAAGAGGTAATACTTCATCGAGTTCTACTTTCCTCCCACCTATTTCTTTCGAGATAAACTCTTTCTCTAGAAAGGATCCATTCTTGGCAACAAAGATCTTGCCTTCGGATCTGAGGTAGAAGGTATACCCAATAGTTTCTTTACGGTATCCTATGAAGACGCATTTTTCCGACTTGGGTTCGAGCTTTTCAGGTTGAAGTTTCTTGACATAAGCATCGCATCCCCAAACTTTTAGAAACGATAGCTTAGGTTTTTTCCCAAACCATAATTCATACGGTGTCGTCTCAACGGATTTCGACGGAGCCCTATTTAAAGTGAATGCGGCAGTCTCTAAAGCATAGCCCCAAAATGACAGCGGTAAATCGGTAAGAGACATCATAGATCGCACCATATCTAATAGAGTGCGATTACAACGTTCGGACACACCATTACGCTGAGGTGTTCCAGGCGGCGTGAGTTGTGAAACTATTCCACATTTCCTTAAGTGTGTGCCAAATTCGTGACTCAAGTATTCTCCCCCATGATCTGATTGCAAGAACCTGATTTTCTTGTCACGTTGATTCTCAACCTCACTCTGAAATTCCTTGAACTTTTCAAAGGTCTCAGACTTGTGTTTCATTAAGTAAACATACCCATATCTACTCAAGTCATCAGTGAGGGTGAGAACATAACGATAGCCATTGCGAGCCTCAACACTCATTGGACCGCACACATCTGTATGTATGATTTCCAATAAGTTGGTTGCTCGCTGCATCGTTCCTAAGAACGGAGTCTTGGTCATTTTACCCATGAGGCATGGTTCGCACGTGTCAAATGATTCGTAATCAAGAGACTCCAAAAGTCCATCGGCATGGAGCTTCTTCATGCGTTTGACACCTATGTGACCAAGGCGGCAGTGCCACAAGTATGTGGGACTATCATTATCAACCTTACATCTTTTGGTATTCACACTATGAATATGTGTAACATTACGGCCGAGATTCATTAAGAATAAACCATTCACCAGCGGAGCATGACCATAAAACATATCTCTCATATAAATAGAACAACCATTATTCTCGGATTTAAATGAGTAGCCATCTCGAATTAAACGAGATCCTAATACAATGTTCATGCTCAAAGCTGGCACTAAATAACAATTATTGAGGTTTAAAACTAATCCCGTAGGTAAATGTAGAGGTAGCGTGCCGACGGTGATCACATCGACCTTGGAACCATTCCCGACGTGCATCGTCACCTCGTCCTTCGCCAGTCTCTGCTTATTCCGCAGCTCCTGCTTTGAGTTACAAATGTGAGCACCCGCACCGATATCAAATACCCAGGAGCTACTACGAGTACTGTTAAGGTACACATCAATTACATGTATATCACATATACCTTTAGTGTTGCCGGCCTTCTTGTCCGCTAAGTATTTGGGTCAGTTCCGCTTCCAGTGACCACTTCCCTTGCAATAAAAACACTCAGTCTCGGGCTTGGGTCCATTCTTTGGCTTCTTCCCGGCAGCTTGCTTACCGGGCGCGGCAACTCCCTTTCTGTCCTTCTTGAAGTTCTTTTTACCCTTGCCTTTCTTGAACTTAGTGGTTTTATTCACCATCAACACTTGATGTTCCTTTTTGATTTCCACCTCTGCTAATTTCAATATTGAATACACCTCAGGAATGGTCTTTTCCATCCCCTGCATATTGAAGTTCATCACAAAGCTCTTGTAGCTTGGTGGAAGCGACTGAAGGATTCTGTCAATGACCGCGCCATCCGGGAGATTAACTCCTAGCTGAGTCAAGCGGTTATGCAACCCAGACATTTTGAGTATGTGCTCACTGACAGAACTATTTTCCTCCATCTTACAACTAAAGAACTTGTCGGAGACTTCATATCTCTCGACCCGGGCATGAGCTTGGAAAAACCATTTTCAGCTCTTCGAACATCTCATATGCTCCGTGTCTCTCAAAATGCTTTTGGAGCCCCGGTTCTAAGCTGTAAAGCATGTCGCACTGAACGAGGGAGTAATCATCAGCACATGACTGCCAAGCGTTCATAACGTCTTGGTTCTCTGGGATGGGTGCGTCACCTAGCGGTGCTTCTAGGACATAATATTTCTTGGCAGCTATGAGGATGATCCTTAGGTTCCGGACCAGTTCGTATAGTTCCTGCCATCATCTTTCAGCTTGGTTTTCTCTAGGAACGCGTTGAAGTTGAGGACAACATGGGCCATTTGATCTACAAGACATATTGTAAAGATTTTAGACTAAGTTCATGATAATTAAGTTCATCTAATCAAATTATTCAATGAACTCCCACTCAGATAGACATCCCTCCAGTCATCTAAGTGAAAGATCCGAGTTAACTAGGCCGTGTCCGATCATCACGTGAGACGGACTAGTCAACATCGGTGAACATCTTCATGTTGATCGTATCTTCTATACGACTCATGCTCGACCTTTCGGTCTTCCATGTTCCGAGGCCATGTCTGTACATGCTAGGCTCGTCAAGTCAACCTAAGTGTATTGCGTGTGTAAATCTGGCTTACACCCGTTGTATTCGAATGTTAGAATCTATCACACCCGATCATCACGTGGTGGTTCGAAACAACGAACCTTTGCAACGGTGCACAGTTAGGGGGAACACTTTCTTGAAATTATTACGAGGGATCACCTTATTTAAGCTACCGTCGTTCTAAGCAAATAAGATGTAAAACATGATAAACATCACATGCAATCAAATAGTGACATGATATGGCCAATATCATTTGCTCCTTTTGATCTCCATCTTCGGGGCTTCATGATCATCGTTGTCACCGGCATGACACCATGATCTCCATCATCGTGTCTTCTTGAAGTTGTCTCGTCATCTATTACTTCTACTACTATGGCTAACGCTTTAGCAATAAAGTAAAGTAATTACATGACGTATATGTTGACACGCATGTCATAAATAAATAAAGACAACTCCTATGGCTCCTGCCGGTTGTCATACTCATCGACATGCAAGTCGTGATTCCTATTACAAGAACATGACCAATCTCATACATCACATATATCATTCATCACATCCTTTTGGCCATATCACATCACACGACACATGCTGCAAAAACAAGTTAGACGTCCTCTAATTGTTGTTGCAAGTTTTTACGTGGCTGCTATAGGTTTCTAGCAAGAACGTTTCTTACCTACGCCAAAACCACAGCGTGATATGCCAATTTCTATTTACCCTTCATAAGGACCCTTTTCATCGAATCCGATTCGACTAAAGTGGGAGAGACAGACACCCGCCAGCCACCTTATGCAACTAGTGCATGTCAATCGGTGGAACCAGTCTCACGTAAGCGTACGTGTAAGGTCGGTCCGGGCCGCTTCATCCCACGATGCCGCCGAATCAAGATAAGACTAGTAACGGTAAACAAATTGACAATATCCATGCCCACAACTGCTTTGTGTTCTACTCGTGCATAGAAACTACACATAGACCTAGCTCTGATACCACTGTTGGGGAACGTAGCAGAATTTTAAAATTTTCAACGCATCGCCAAGATCAATCTATGGAGTCATCTAGCAACGAGGAAGAGAGGGGTGCATCTACATACCCTTGTAGATCGTGTGCGGAAGCGTTCAAGAGAACGGGGTTGATGGAGTCGTACTCGTCGTGATCCAAATCACCGATGACCTAGCGCCGAACGGACGGCACCTCCGCGTTCAACACACGTACGGTTGGGAAGACGTCTCCTCCAACTTGATCCAGCAAGGGGGAAGGAGAGGTTGATGGAGATCCAGCAGCACGACGGCGTGGTGGTGGAAACTACGGCAATCTCGGCAGGGCTTCGCCGAGCACTGCGAGAAGGAGAGGTGTCACGGGAGGGAGAGGGAGAGGCCAGGGGCTAGGGTGCGGCTCCCCTCCCTCCCCCCACTATTTATAGGACCCCTAGGGGGGGCACCGGCCCTAGGAGATCCAATCTCCAAGGGGGGGCGGCGGCCAAGGGGGTGGCTTGCCCCCCAAGCCAAGTCGGGCGCCCCCCACCCCACTAGGGGCTGGTTCCCCTCCCACTTCAGCCCATGGGGCCCTCCGGGATAGATGGCCCCACCCGGTGGACCCCCGGGACCCTTCCGGTGATCCCGGTACAATACCGATTACCCTCGAAACTTTCCCGATGGCTGAAACTTGACTTCCTATATATAAATCTTCACCTTCGGACCATTCCGGAACTCCTCCTGATGTCCGGGATCTCATCCGGGACTCCGAACAACTTTCGGGTTACCGTATACTAATATCTCAACAACCCTAGCGTCACCGAACCTTAAGTGTGTAGACCCTACGGGTTCGGGAGACACGCAGACATGACCAAGACGACTCTCTGGTCAATAACCAACAGCGGGATCTGGATACCCATGTTGGCTCCCACATGCTCCTCGATGATCTCACCGGATGAACCACGATGTCGAGGATTCAATCAATCCGTATACAATTCCCTTTGTCAATCGGTATGTTACTTGCCCGAGACTCGATCGTCGGTATCCCAATACCTAGTTCAATCTCGTTACCGGCAAGTCACTTTACTCGTACCATAATGTATGATCCCGTGATCAACCACTTGGTCACATTGAGCTCATTATGATGATGCATTACCGAGTGGGCCCAGAGATACCTCTTCGTCATACGGAGTGACAAATCCCAGTCTCGATTCGTGCCAACCCAACAGACACTTTCGGAGATACCTATAGTGTACCTTTATAGTCACCCAGTTACGTTGTGACGTTTGGCACACCCAAAGCACTCCTACGGTATCCGGGAGTTGCACAATCTCATGGTCTAAGGAAATGATACTTGACATTCGGAAAAGCTACAACAAACGAACTACATGATCTTTGAGCTATGGTTAGGATTGGGTCTTGTCCATCACATCATTCTCCTAATGATGTGATCCCGTTATCAATAACATCCAATGTCCATAGTCAGGAAACCATGACTATCTTTTGATCAACGAGCTAGTCAACTAGAGGCTCACTAGGGACGTGTTGTGGTCTATGTATTCACACATGTATTACGATTTCCGGATAACACAATTATAGCATGAACAATAGACAATTATCATGAACAAAGAAATATAATAATAACCATTTTATTATTGCCTCTAGGGCATATTTCCAACAGTATCATCATAGATGCGGTGGGCTCCTACTTCTATGACAAAAAATCATGACAGAAAATGGGCTTTTCGTCCAGGGCGAGCCGGAGACGCAGCTGCATGACATTCTTTGGGCCGTCCATGACGGAAAAAACCATGGTAGAAGCGAGGGCGAGGAAAATTTCGTGGAGTTCTTGGTTACGGTGGGAGGTCGGGAGCCGAGCGATGCACGCTTCTCTCATACACGTACGTGCGTGTGTGCGAGGCGTTGGCTCTAAGTGAACCCGAGCGAGGCGTTGGGCTCTAACTGAACCTGAGCGATTGCACTGCAGGCTACGCGTTACTGAACCCGAGCGATCGATCGATGGGTGTTAACTGAACCCGATCGAGCGATTCCTTCGCTACTGCTGCTAACTGAAGCCGATCAATGCTGCATCTGGATGAACAGTGA
>NC_041380.1:410202157-410339919 GCF_002162155.2 Triticum dicoccoides
GTGGTGTTGCCTCTGGACGAACATGACCCCGATCGATTGAGCCGGTTGGGGCTGGATGAACAGGACCCCGTGGTGGGCTGGATGAACAGGACCACCCCGTGGAGGGCAGGATGAATAGTAGACGGTGGAGGACAGGATGAACAGTAGCCCGTGGAGGGGTGGTTGAACAGGAGCCCATGGAGAGGGCTGGTTGAATAGTAGCCGGTGGAGTAGCGCGCGGTGGAGGCTGGATGAACAGGAGCCCGTGGATGAACAGTCACAGGTGGAGGCTGGAGGAGGTCGACGGTGGATGAACAGTAGCTCGTGGAGGCTGGAGGGGGTCGACGGTGGAGATGAACAGTATCCGTGGAGTCCCGTTTTGCGGTACGCCACACCCCTCCCGATGAACAGGACCCCCGTTTCGACCGTAGCGCTCCAACACAAGTCCGTTTCCTCCGTTTTGCGGTACACCACACCACTCTCGATGAACAGGACCCCCGTTTCGACTGTAGGAGGTCCATTTCCTCCGTTTTGCGGTACGCCAGACTCCTCCCGATCAACAGGACCCCGTTCCGAATGTATGAGGTCCGTTTCCTCCGTTGTGCGGTACGCCAAGCCTCATTTCCATCGCCTGTTCCGTCCAAGCCCTCCCGATGAACACGACCACGCATTCCGTTCCGACCCAGCCGGTTGGCTCCCACGTGTTCCGTTGCCTCCCGACGAACACGACGCATTCCGTTGCCTCCCCATGAACACGGCGCATTCCGTTGCCTCCCCATGAACACGACACATTCCGTTGCCTCCCCATGAACACGACGACGACGCTGTTTCTCCTTTCCGACCCAGCCATGTACACGAGCCCTGGCCGTACGTATGCGCGAGTAGGCGTTTGAGACCCCGCCCGTATGTACACATACGTGGCCATATTTTCTTTCTTGCACCCTGGCTGCTGCACGTACGTGTACAAGCACCATGTGCGCCTCTACTACGACACGTGCACGCCTCTACATCGACCAGTATGTACGTACACGTTCGCGACCAGAATGACAACGCTACGTACGCTTCGACCAGGTGGGTCCCGATTGTCAGGAACTTCCTTGTCTGCGAAGATGTAGCTGGTGGGTCCCAGCAGTCAGGGGACGAATCATTTTTTTTTGCCCGGACGCACTTCCTCGCGTGCGAAGATGTAGCTGGTGGGTCCGAGCAGTCAGGGGGAAATGTTTTTTTCGCGAAATACAGTGATCCGTCCGGTGGGTCCCAGCTGTCAGGTGGAGGAATCATTATTTTCCACGTAATAAGGAGACACTTCTTTGCTGCGGCCGTGGACCCAACTGTCAGCCTCTCCACGTACAGTCCACGTCCGATGGAAGTCGTTCCTTGACCACATTGACCACGCCGCGCCGAGAGCACCAGGGCGGTGGACGACAGCAAGGCCTAGGAAGGGGATGACACGGAGGCAGGGAAGACTTGGCAGTTGTTTCCCATGAGGAGGGGAGTACGACTGTACGAGGGTTTACTGGTTCGTCTGCCGTCGCCGGAGAATAACAGCAGGTGTGGGTGCGTAGAGGGATGGCTAGGCCAGCGATGGGAGTACGGTCGGGCGGTGAGGTCTGCGCGACAGTACAGCTGGCCACGAGGAGGAGGGAGCAGGCAGTCCCGTCAGCGCTTGTTTGAGCGGCTGGAGTAGGAAGAGCAGAGATTGAAGAAGCACGACGGCCGTTGGATGGACATCCAACAGTCAGTGCTTGTGCGTCAACCTTTTTTTTAGGAAAGCCTCAAATCTGTGGAAAACAGCATACAACCCATCTGCCATTATTTCTAATAATTTACAGCCCATTTGCTAATTCTTAAGGTTTTTTTGGAGCCCATATTCTTTTTGTTAGCATTACAACCCATATTGTGGCAACGGTTAAAAAATTATATGAAATTTTGCATATTTCGATGCGGTCCGAACTGTTTTTAATCCCGAAATTTCGACTCACATTCAAACTGATTTTAAAAATAAATGTATATCAATATAAAATCCAACAAATTCTCCATGCACAAAAAATAATGTAATTTAAAATCTTGAAATAAAAAAAGATATTTGAAAGTAATTGCCGGTTTGATGTGTTTTAAAAATGTACAACCCATTTCTCATTACTGATGGGCCATTTTCTCGGCCAGCCGAATGAAAGCTCTCCTCGTCTTGAAAGATTTGCAGCCCAACAGGCCCGACAAAGTGACTTACTTGGCAAATCACAAAAAAACTGGGTTGTGGCCGTGGACCCAGCTGTCAGCCTCTCCACGTACAGTACTCTTACGATGGAAGTCGTTCCTTGACCATGTTGACCACACCGCGCGGAGAGCACCACGGCGGTGGACGACGGCGAGGCCTAGGAAGGGGACGACGCGGTAGTGGAAGCCTGCACGGAGAGGGCTACGAGGGTTTAGTGGTTCGGCTGCGGTGTGAGGCTGCCGTCGCCGCAGGGCCTGGCCAGCGGTGGGAATAGTAGGGGGCGGTGAGGCCTCTGCGGCAGCACAGCCGGCCATGGGAGGCAGGAGCATGCGGCACGACCGGCGCTGCTTTGGGCGGCTGGAGCAAGAAGACCAGAGGTTGAAGAAGCACTACAGCTGTTGGATGGACATCGTACGATCACTGGAGCTAGAATCGTTAATATTGACTAAGTTGACAAAGCCCTTCATCCCCGTCAACTTAGTAGGCCCACAAGTCAGCCTCCCAGCAAGGTGGGTCCCAGCTAGCCGGGGGAGTATTCATTTTTTTGTGCGTAATAAGGAGGCACTTCCGGTGGGTCCGAGCTGACAGCACGGGGGGCATTTTTTCGCGAAATACGGTGGCCCGTCCGGTGGGTCCCAGGTGTCAGGGGGAAACGATTTTTTTCGCAAAATACTGGTGGCCCGTCCGGTGGGTCCCCGCTGTAAGGTGGAGCAATAATTATTTTGCACGTAATAAGGAGGCACTTCCTTGCTGCGGCCGTGGACCCAGCTGTCAGCCTCTCCACGTACAGTCCACGTCCGATGGAAGCCGTTCCTTAACCACGTTGACCACGCCGCACCGAGAGCACCAGGGCGGTGGACGACGGCGAGTCCTAGGAAGGGGACGACACGGAGCCGAGGAAGACGCGGCAGTGGATGCCCATGCGTAGAGGAGTACGAGGGTTCACTGGTTCCCTGCGGTGTGAGGCTGCCGTCGCCGCAGAATAACAGGGGGTGTGGGTGAGTAGAGGGATGGCATGGCCAGCGGTGGGAGTAGTAGGGGGCGGTGAGGCCTCCGCCGCATCGCAGCCGGCCACGGGAGGCAGGAGCACGAGGCACGACCGGCGCTGGTTTGGGTGGCTGGAGCAAGAAGACCCGAGGTTGAAGAAGCACTATGGCCGTTGGATGGACATCGTACGGTCACTGGAGCTAGAATCGTGCATATTGACTAAGTTGACAAAGCCCTCCATCCCCGTCAACTTAGTAGGCCCACAAGTCAGCCTGCCACTAAGGTGGGTCCCAGCTAGAAGGGGGGTATTCATTTTTTTGTGCGTAATAAGGAGGCACTTCCGGTGGGTCCGAGCTGACAGCAGGGGGGACATTTTTTTCGCGAAATACGGTGGCCCGTCGGGTGGGTCCCAGCAGTCAGGGGCAAATATTTTTTTCGCGATATACTGGTGGGCGTCCGGTGGGTCCCTGTTGTGAGGTGGAGGAATAATTATTTTTCGCGTAATAAGGAGGCAATTCCTTGCGGCTGCCGTGGACCCATCTGTCAGCCTCTCCACGTATAGTATTCTTCCGATGGAATTCGGTCGTTGACCACATTGACCACGCCACACCGACAACACCACGGTGGTGGACGACGGTGAGGCCTAGGAAGGGGACGACACGGAGCCGGGGAAGATGCGATAGTGGATACCCACGCGGAGAGGAGTACGAGAGTTCACTGGTTCGGCTGTGCTGCCGTCGCCGCAGAATAACGGGGGGTGTGGGTGAGTGGAGTGGAGGGATGGCCTGGCCAGCGGTGGGAGTAGTATGGGGCGGTGAGGCCTCCGCGGCAGCACAGCCGGCCACGGGAGGCAGGAGCAGGCGGCACGACCGGCGCTGCTTTGGGCGGCTAGAGCAAGAAGACCAGAGGTTGAAGAAGCACTACGGCCGTTGGATGGACATCGTACGGTCAGTCGAGCTAGTATCGTGCATATTGACTAAGTTGACAAAGCCCTTCATCCCCGTCAACTTAGTAGGCCCACTATACTGGGTCCCAGCTAGCAGGGGAGTATTCATTTTTTTGTGCGTAATAAGGAGGCACTTCCTTGCGTGCGAAGATATAGCTGGTGGGTCCGAGCTGTCAGCGGCGGTAACATTTTTTTCGCAAAATACAGAGGCCGTTTCGGTGGGTCCCAGATGTTAGGTGGAGGAAATCATTATTTTGCGCGTAATAAGGAGGCATTTCCTTGCGTGCGGCCGTGGACCCAGCTGTCAGCCTCTCCACGTACAGTCCACTTCAGATGCATGTCGGTCGTTGACCATGCTGACCACGCCACGCCGAGAGCACCAGGGCGGTGGACGACGGCGAGGCCTAGGAAGGGAACGACATGGAGGCAGGGAATACTCGGCCGTTGTTTTTGTTTCCCACGTAGAGGGGAGTATGACTGTACGAGGGTTTACTGGTTCGTCTGCCGTCGCCGGAGAATAACAGCAGGTGTGGGTGAGTAGAGGGATGGCTAGGCCAGCGATGGGAGTACGGTGGCGCGGTGAGGCCTGCGCGGCAGCACAGCCGGCCGCGGGGAGGAGGGAGCAGGCAGTCCCGCCGGCACTTGTTTGAGCGGCTGGAGCAGGAAGAGCAGAGATTGAAGAAGCACGACGGCCGTTGGATGGATATCCAACAGTATACAGGCCATGTTGGAAAGCCTCGAATCTGTGGAAAACAGCATACAACCCATCTGCCATTATTTCAAATAATTTCCAGCCCATTTGCTAATTCTTACGGGTTTTTTGGATCCCATATTATTTATGTTAGCATTACAACCCATATTGTGGCCACGGTTAAAATATTATACGAAATTTTGCATATGTCGGTGTAGTCTGAACTGTTTCTAATCCCGAAATTTCGAGTCACATTCAGACTGATTTTAAAAATAAATGTATATCAATATAAAATCCAATAAATTGTCCACGCATAAAAATCAATGCAATTTAAAATCTTGAAATGAAAAAAAGATATTTGAAAATAATTGCCGGTTTGATGTGTTTTAAAAATGTACAGCCCATTTCTCATTACTGATAGGCCATTTTCTCGGCCAGCCGAATGAAGCGCTCCTCGTCTTGAAAGATTTGCAGCCCAGTAGGCCTAATAAAGCGACTTACTTGACAAATCACAAAAGAACTGGGCTAGCCATTTTTAGAAAGAAAAAAAACTACTGGGCTGGTCTGTGGTAAACATAAAAGAAAAGGATGTCTAGACAGGCCAGAGTGTCCCGCACAGCCCAGTTGACACCCTGCTTCCGTCTCAAAAACAAATTAGATAAATGCCACTCCAATTATGGCGATTCATAAAAATGCCACTGCAATTTCCAAACTTTGAAAAATGCCACTGCAATTTTTGCAAACTTTGAAAAACGCCACTGCAGTTTGCAAACTTTGAAAAACGCCACTCCAGACTTCGAAAAATGCCACTAGAAATGGCATGAAATGGCATTTTTCAAAGTTTGGAAATTGCAGTGGCATTTCTCGGATACACCAGATTTGGTGTGGCATTTATCAAATTAACCCAAAACAAAAATAACTGGGTGAGCTGCTGGGTCCCTGGTGTCAGCCGCTCGTTATGCAATTCTCTCGTTTATTGACTACATTGACAATGGCATGGGACCCAGATGTCAGAAATCCACTAGGAGGAGCCATTTTTTATTGGCTTGAAATAAGGAGGCACTTGCTTGCGTACTGCCATGACCTTGGCGGGTCCCTGCTGTCATCCTCTCCACGTCCAGTACCAGTGAGACGTGTCGATCAGTTTTGAAGCACGACTGATCGCATTTTGCACGAGAAATTACACACCATGTTTCGTTGACATGTGGCCCCGTTCCAACATATCAGTGAGACGACGGTGAGTAGCAGGAGTATTTCCGAACGGACGTGTAAGCGCCTCTTCATGAACCGTGGCAAACTCGCAATCGTCCACCGACTCTTCGCCTTTCCCTCTCGATTTGGAACTACTGTCGCACGCTCTTCCTCTCTCTCCTCCATTTTCCTTCAGCCCTTCACCCTTTCTTCTACCATTGTTCGGTCGTCTTCTCCATGGAGGGAACAGGCCGGAAACGACCCCGTTATTCTTGCCCCGATCTGAAAGATGACGTGGTGGAGGAACTCATTGATCGGTGCGACGTCATCACCTCGGCTAGCATGGCAGGTTCGTTCAAGCCCATTCTCGACTCAACTAATAACATCATTACAAAGAACCCAAGAGTCAAGGAGCGGTTTGATCTCCCCTATCTTCTTCGCCGTGACCCTGATGACTGGCGCCGGCACGACGGAGGCATCGCCCTGTGCAAGTTGATGCCGCTTGATAATGATACGTATGATGTTAAGATGCCATCGCTTGAGGGCAAGGCTTGGGTAGGCGCAAATGGATATTGGGTTGTTTACATTGGGTCCAACTGCGAGTGGGAACTTGTGAATGTGTACACTCGTCACCGGGTTCCACTTCCAAAAATCTCAACACACTGCCCAGAGGTTGAGCACACCGATAATGTACGGGCGTTCAAATACAATCATGGTGACTGTCTTCTACGGAAGATAGCAATTTTTCGAGTTCCCAACCACTGTTGGAATTACAACAACTATGAAGTTGTTGCTATCTTCGACAAGCGTGTTGCCATCCTTAGTGGTTTGACTCGATGGACATTGTTGGGGGTTTGGTGCGACATATGCCAATGGATGGCTTATCATGGTGGGGGCGAGTAGAACGTCGCCGGTGCCTGGAAACGGGATGAGGCGAAGACATGCACGCCGGTGAATCTTACCCAGCTTCGGGGCTCTCCGGGGAGATAATACCCCTACTGCTGCTCTGAGGGATCTACACATGATCACTATGGCCAAGTGTTTACACGGTTGCTCCTTGAGCTGTTTCTGGTGGTAGAAGAGGGCAAGGCTAGCTCTCTCCTTCTATCTGGTATGGTCTAGAACTACTGGGATCCAACCCTTTGCATGGGTGCCCTGGGGGGTTTATATAGGCCTACCTCTAGGGGTACAATGGTAATTCGATTGGGCGCGGGCCCATCCGTCAGTGCCTCCGACCTCCGACTTCTCCGCCGACTGCTGGGGCCCGCCGACTGGTGGGCCCCGCCGACTGGTCTGATACGGAGCCGGCAGGCCGCGTCCGCCGCCGGCGGGTCTTGCCGGCTGCTGATTACTGTAGCCGTGCTTCTGATGGCGCGGGCTTGGTCAAGGGGTCGTGGCAACAGCCCCGCCGCCCGGCGGGCGATCACTGTGGCCACTCCCCATCTCATCTTGATTAATGGTGCGTGGGCCCCGGGGGAGTGCTCGGCCGACTCCCCCGGGCCGACTCCCGACGGGTCTGACTGGCGGTTCTCCCGCAGTCTCCTGAGGTCTCGCTGGCTGGTGGGCCCCGCTGCCTCCAGGCCGTACAGACAAGCCGTCATGGGCGCAGGACTTGGTACTGTGGCGCTGATGTCAAGACCGGCCGGGCAACAGTGCCACGTCGCACGGAGATCTTCCCGGGTACGGCATGCTGTGGCCATGCCTGCCCTTGGTAAGGGGCGGGAGTGGGCTTCACTGTAGCCACACCTCTACCCCGTCCCCTTTGATGAGGTCATGGGTTTGCTGGAGTCGTCGGCCGACTCCCTAAAGCCGGCTTCTCTGGAAGTCGTCCCTGGACTCGGCCGTGAGCGGGCAGTCGGCCGCCCTGCCGTCGACTCCTCAGGAGACGGCTCTTCGCCCTGGGGTCTTGAGGGGCACAGCCTGCCCCGATGTCTTGAAAGGTTATGGGACTCGGGTTGGCCTACCCGTGGCCCATTACTCCGACAGTAGTCCCCGAAGCTGATGAGGCGCCACGGACGATCGACCGAGAAGCCTCAGCAGTTTCTCTTTTCGGGTGCTCAACACATGGTCTTGATTGACTTCTGCCAGGCCGTCTAGAAGGAGTCGGACTTGCTCAACTCGGATTTCACTCAATTTCGACTTGCTCGGTATTTCGAACATCGCAGCGGGATTTTAAGTGGCGTGCTAGCTAAGCCTCCAGGCCGCCGCCCGTTCTTGGCCTGTCACGCGAGGGCACGTGGCTAGGCCGTCCTGCCAGCCCACACGTGCGACGGGACAGGCCCACAGGCGGGGCCCGCCACTACCGCGCCATGGGATTCCCATGGAGTTACTGCGCGCAGTAACTTTACGTGGATCGTGGGGGTCATGGGGTTGTGGGTGCAGTAAATCCCCACGTCCGCCCCCTCGGCTTCGTGGCCCACAGGGCTATAAGTAGGGGGAAGAGGGGGGCACATGCGCCCCTCCTTCCCACTACTCCTCGTTCTCTTCCTCCTTCTTCTCTTCTTCGCTCCGCCACACGCCCAAGCTCCAGCGAACACTGTGGCGACAGCTCGCGATGAGTTCTTCCTCCGCTGCCGCGCCTCCCCCATTGCGTTCCTGCACCTGGGACGGTTCCGAGGTTCATGAAGACCACATTGAGTTCCTCCACCGGACCCGTCGGCTTCCCGGCGAGGATCGCGTGCAGGTGCGTCTTGCGCCGAAGGGGGAGATTTCCCCCGCCCCGCAGGAGGGCGAGCGGGTCATCTTCCGCTTGCACTGCCTGCGTGGGCTGGGGCTGCCGGCGAGCAACTTTTTCCGGTCTTTCTTGGAGTTCTACGGCCGCCAGCCGCACCACCTCACCCCCAACACAGTGGTGCTGTTGTCCGCCTTCGGGGCCTTGTGCGAAGGCTTCCTCGGAGTCCTCCCCACCCTCGAGCTCTAGGGGGAGTTTTTCTTCTCCAAGCTCGGCACCCAGGCCGCGGGCGTGCCGGCTCAATGCAGCGCCTTCGTCACCGTGCGAAGGTCAGGAGCCGACAACCCCTTCCCCTTCATCTCGCTGATAAAGTCGGTGAAGATGTGGCAGAGATCCTACTTCTACGTCAGGAACGTCGCCACGAGGGGCGACTGGGTCAATCTGCCGGCTTTCAAAGCAGGCCCGCCGGCTGGGAGGCTGCCCAACTGGTCGTACCGGGCCAGGTCGCTGACGCTTGCGGGAGCCGGCGCCGTCACGCGATTCCGAGTGCTGACGCAGTCGGAGGGTCTGACTGGTCCGGACCTGCTGGCCGCCTTCGTCTCGCACCGAGTTCTCCCACTCCAAGGCCGCCCTCACATGATATGCCAGATGAGCGGGCACTGCGACCCGAGTCAGATGTGCACCAAGGACATGCCTCACGAAGAGGTGGCCTTCATGGTGAACTACCTCTCGGACAGTAGGTTCCTGGAGGACTGGCGATTCGGCAAGGAGCCGTACTCCCGCGCCAACCCCCCGCCCGTGGTGAGTCGCCTTTCTTTTCTTTCTTTAGATTGTCTTCTTCTTGCCGAGTTTCGTTTTGACCAGTCGGCTTTGGTTAGAATCCCCTTCTTCATCCACCAGCCGGCACCTCGGGGCCGGCCCGTGAGTTCCTCGCCGACCGGGCAGAGAGCGACATCGACGACCCTGATCTAGGGGCGGCGGCTCTGGAAGACGATGCCGAGGGAGGAGGAGGGACAACAGGCGACTTCAGGCCTTCGGCTACCTTCGCCGACTGGCCTGAAGACAGCGCCGAGGGAGAAGTCGCCCCTCGCCATCGGCCAGGAGCCAGCCAGCCTAGCGCGGGCTCTTCTGCCGCGCCGGGCGCTCCAGGCGGCGGGAAGAAGCGCAGGGCCGTGCCGACCTTGTTCGGCAGTCGGCCGAAGAAGCCCAAGGGCTCGGCTGCGGCGACCCGGCGGGACGAGGCAACCGTGAAGGCCATCCGCTTCCGTAAGGAAGTCAAGAAGCCGCTGTTGGTCTACGCGTAAGTATTCTGTCTTCAAAGTTTTATTCTTTCTTCGTGATTTGTCTGAGTCTCTGCTTGCCCCTCTTTCTTCAGGGCTCTCCTCTCTCTTGAGCGGGTCGCCGCTGCCTCCGTCATGGGGTCAGCGGAGACGTCCACCACCACTCGGCGGATTGACCCCACTGCTGACCTCCGGGAGGCTACAGAGCGGAATGCGCAGGAGAGGCGCAATGAAGAAGAGGCCCTCCGCCTGGAGAAGGCGGAGGCCGACAGGTTGGAGGCCTCCGCTAAGAAAAAACTAGCGGAGGCCGAAGCCACCGCCGCGGCGAAGCAGCAGGCTGAGGAAGCCTCACGCTGCCAGTCGGCCTTGCTCGTCACCCCGCTGAACTCTGCGCCGCCGCCTCCGGAGCTCACGGGGCCAACTGGAGAAGCCAGCGGGGAGAACCTCGTCGAGGAGAGGGAAGGCGGCGACCCCTCTACTCCGGACGCGAACGTTCCGCCGCCGCCTCCGCCGTCGTCTGAAGGCGCGCAAGGTGAGCAGCTAGCGGACCCTCCGGTGCCGCCGACCGAAGACGAGGCCGTGGCGAGGCTACTCCTCCAAGTCGGCTCGCCAGCGCGCCGTTGTCTGGAGAAGGCGACTTCGGCACCCGCCCCCTGGAAGCTGGCACCGCCAGCTCGGCGGCACCAGACGCCGAAACGACGAGTGCCGCACCTGTTGGGTGGGTGCGAGGAGGTGGCACAGGGCCGCTGAACCGGGCGCTCCTGGACGTCCAGGCGAAGCTCCATGCTGAGGGCGATGCTCTCCAGAGTTGCACCAAGGCGTTCCTAGCGTCGCGGGCAGCCGTCCGGGTATATTTTTTTCCTTTGGTTTTTGTTTTCTTGCTCCTCTCTGTGGGGGCGCGCTAGCGCACCCACTGGGTGTAGTCCCCGAGTTTCGGGCCGGCTGCTGAGCAGGCGGCCCGGAACTCCAATTGATGAACTTCTGGGTACTAACTTTGTCTGAAATGCTTGTCGCAGGATTACCACAACCTCCGCGTCACTGCCTTCAACCGTAACGTTGAAGAGCTGGGCAAGCGGGCCACCGACTTGGCGGAGAGCCGGAGTAAGTCCTTTTTTCTTCTCTGCGGGGCGCTCTAGCGTACCCGCGGGCTGTAGTCCCCGAGATTCGGGCCGGCTGCTGAGCAGCCGGGCTGGATCTCCCCGGCGACCTACTTTATTGACGATTGTTGTATTTCTTCCTTTCCTTCAGGAGCCAACGCTGCTCTTCAACAGCAGCTGAGCGAAGCCAACTCCGCCCTGCGCGCCAAGGGGGAGGAGTGCAGCAAGCTCGCCACAGAGCGCGATCTGCTGGCCACTCAATTGGCAGAGCAGAAGGAGCTGCTTGTGAAGTCGCAGAGGGAGGCGGAGGAGACGGAAACCGCCCTCTTGGCCGAGTTTGCGAGGGAGCGCTCCTCCTGGTCTAACAAGGAGGCGCTGCTGTCCTCCGGCTTCCACGAGATTGAAGACATCATTGATGGTGAGTCTCTTTATTTTCTTTCCTCGAGCTGCTGATTTAAATCGTGCCGACTCCTGGTTTTTGACTTGCTTCTTCGTTTCTTCGTGTCTGTGCAGACTTCTTCCCTGGGCAGTCGCAGGCCGCCATCCAAGCCATCGAGGCTGACCGTGAGAGTCGGAGGGCGGAGGGCGCAGAGATCACCGCCGATGCCCCCCGAACTCTTGACGAGCACGTCCTGAGCATTGAGGCTCGCCTCCGGCCAGCTCACCGGATGCTGCGCCGGCTCCAGTGCGTCGGTGCCCAGGCGATTGCCACCCTTTGGCTGGATATGCAGGCTCCGCGCACCGCTAGCCTGACGGCCAACTGGCTGGAGGTCGCGGCTGGTCGTCTTGAGGCCTGGAAGGGCTCTTCGGCCCGGGCTGGAGCGCGCTGGGCCTTGGAGTTCGTCAAGGCGTGGTACCCGGGGCTGGATCTAAACCGGTTGGCCACGCTTCGGTCGGAGGCCCAGCCGGAGCTGGCGGCTACAGAATATGCCCTCGTCAAACGTGCTGCAGCGATCGCCGAGTACACCGACACCAGCACCTTCGTCCCCGAGCGGTCTGAAGATGGCGAGGAGGTACCGCCGGAGTGGTTTGGGATGAACCCAGAGTGCGGCGAAGACTCGACAGAGGTGATTGGCTCCAGCGTCGAGGAGGAGGACGAAGCGGAGGATGGAGGCGAGGCAGAGGCACCAGAAGACGGAGTAGACGGCCAGCCTCAGCCCGACCGCGCCTCCAGCAACAAGCCGCGTGCGACCGAGTCGACTGCCGCCGGAGGTGATCACACCGAGACTAGCCAGCCGGCCGCCCCAACGCCTGATGCTGGCGCCTCCTCCGACCCTCTGAATCCGTCTGCTGCCTCCTAAACTGCCGTTGTATCTTTTATTTTATCTGCTTCAGTAGTCTTTGAAGAACTTGTTAATTCGCACAATTCCACCCGCGGGGTGTATTTTGAACCTCTACTCGACAATTCGGCCAAAGGCCTATGTTATGTAAATATATATATCTATCTTTTCTTGCTCATTGTTCTTTTGGCTTTTTTCGTTTGCCGCTTTCTCTTAGTTGCCTGGCTTGCCAATCAGACAGCCGCTCTACGGACTGTTGCTGGATCAAGTGCTAGGCTACTTTGGGAAAGCAAGTACTTAGCCGATTTCAAGATTGTTTGAGCAAGTTGGATAGAAGACGACAATCCGACTATCCGAGAGTCGGTTTGCGAGAAAGGCTGGAAGCCGTCTTGAGCTATGTTTTATGCTTTGAGCCCTTAACCCTTTTTCATGCGAACACCCATTCTACCTTACCTCTGCCCACCGTACAGTCGCTCTGCGAGCTGCGGCTTCTGACAGAAGACGGTTTAGGTGTTTACACACTACTTGTCCGGCTGCAGGAAGCATTTCATAGTGCAAGGCGGCAAGTCCCCGGGTCGACTTGTCAAGCCCGGTGCCAAGCGGCATGACAAAGAGTAACATACTTGTAGGCATAATTTTTATCATACAGACGAAAGAGGGCAGTCCCCGAGCTTGTCTCGGAGGGCCCGAAGTCTTGGTACTTTAATACAAAAGGTAGCGTGGTACATACTGCATCAACTGTAAAATCTTCGGAGGAGATTTGCATTCCATGGCCGCTCTGTCTCCTTGCCGGAGTCGTCCCTCTTGCGTGCTCGGGGCTTCTGAGCGTCGATCAGGTAGTAGGAATCATTGCCCAGTACTTTGCTGATGATGAAAGGGCCTTCCCAAGGCGCCGATAGCTTGTGCTGGCCGGCTGTTCGCTGGATCAGTCGGAGCACAAGGTCGCCTTCTTGGAAAGATCTTGGCCTGACCTTCCTATTGTAGTATCGGCGCAGGCTCTGCTGGTAGATGCTGGACCGGCTGAGTGCCAACAGCCGGCCCTCTTCCAGCAGATCGACGCCGTCTTGTCGTGCTTCTTCTGCTTCCTCCTTGGTGTACATGGTGACTCGTGGGGAGTCGAATTCTATGTCTGTTGGGATGATGGCTTCGGCACCATAGACGAGGAAGAAGGGCGTGAAGCCAGTTGATTTGTTTGGAGTCGTGCGCAGACTCCAGAGGACGGCTGGCAGCTCATCGAGCCAACAGCCAGCCGGGCGCTCCAGAGGCTCGATCAACCGAGGCTTGATGCCAGACAGGATGAGGCCGTTTGCTCGCTCCACTTGGCCGTTTGACTGCGGCTGGGCGACGGACCCTAGGTCCAGTCGGATGCCCTGTGTTGCGCAGAAACGGGCCAAGGCGCCTTTGGCAAAATTCGTGCCGTTGTTGGTGATGATGCTGTGTGGTATGCCGTACCGAATTGTGATATCGGTGATGAAGGTCACGGCAGTCGGACCATTCAGTTTCTTAATTGGCTTCACTTCCACCCACTTGGTGAACTTGTCCACTGTGACAAGTAGGTGAGTTAAACCACCTCGTGCTGTCTTGAATGGTCCCACCATGTCTAAACCCCAAACTGCGAAAGGCCAGGCAATGGGGATGGTCTTGAGCGCAGAAGCTGGCTGGTGCGGCTTGGAGCTGAACTTCTGGCACCCTTTGCATTTTTGGACCAACTCCTTGGCCTCTTCCAAGGCAGTCAGCCAGAAGAAACCGTGCCGAAAGGCTTTGGCGACAAGTGCTCTTGAAGCCGCATGGTGGCCGCATTCGCCTTGATGGATGTCTTTGAGAATCACCTGGCCTTGCTCTGGCTCTACACAGCGCTGGTAGACACCAGTGACGCTACACCTAACCAGCTCTCTGTTGACTATGGTATAGGCTGCCGCCCGGCGTTGTACTTGCCGAGCTGAGGTCTCATTAGTTGGTAGCTCTTTGTTCACCAGGAATTTGAGGATGGGCTGGGCCCATGAGGGTGCTGCTATTTCTTCGACTACTAGGACTGCGACTTGGACGAGGGCGGCTGGGCTGGGAGGCGGCGGGTTGGAGTCAACAACCACTTGCTGGGTTGATGAAGTCCCCAGGCCGACTGGCGCGGTCCTTGGGCCGAGTTCTGGAATCTTCGAGTCCGCCACCGCAGTCCCCGGGCTGGGCTCGACTATGGCGGCTTTGGAGTCATCCGCCAAAGTCCCCGTTCCGTCTGCCGGAGCTCTTGAGTCGGATCCGCCGTCTTCGGGAGGAGCCGACACAAATATGGAGTCTAATTCTGGTGAAGGCTTGACAGACGGCTTGAGGAGGCGTTGAAGGGCGACGCCAGATGGTATTGCTTGGCGGGTAGAGCCGATTCGTGCCAATGCGTCTGCTTGGTCGTTATCGTTTCTTGGCACATGGAGGAACTCACACCCTTCGAAATACCCGCTGAATTGCTGCACGAGGAAACGGTAGCTCGCCATGTTTGCGTCCTTCGCGTCCCAGTCGCCAGATGACTGCTGGACCACTAAGTCCGAGTCGCCATAACACAAGATCCCGCGGATGCCAAGTTCTTTGGCAAGCCGGAGCCCGTGAATGAGTGCCTCGTACTCGGCAAAGTTGTTGGAGGCGGCAAAATGGATTTGCAGTGCATACTTGAGCTTGTTGCCTTTGGGAGAGGTGAGGACGACGCCGGCTCCCAAGCCGGTGCGCATCTTGGAGTCGTCGAAGTGCATCCGCCAATGGGTGGAGTCAGGCGCTGGAGGCAGGTACTGGGTCTCAGCCCAGTCAACGAGGAAGTCGGCCAGTGCTTGTGATTTGATAGCGGTGTGGGGCTGGTAGTAGATGGTGTAAGGAGCCAGCTCTATGGCCCACTTGGCCACTCGACCAGAAGCATCTCGGCTACCGATGATCTCGGCAAGTGGAGCCGTGCAGACCACCGTGATTGGATGCTCTTAAAAATAAGGCTTCAATTTCTTGGCAGCAAAGTGTACGCCATAGCGCATCTCCTGGTAGTGGGGGTAGTTCTGCTTGGAGGTCGACATTACCTCACTCAGGTAATATACTGGTCTCTGGACAGGCAGCGCCTTGCCTTCCTCCTTGCGCTCCACTACCATGACTGTGCTGACTACCCAGCTGGTGGCAGCGATGTACATGAGCATAGGTTCCTTAGGAGTCGGAGCCGCCAGGACGGGTGGAGTAGTCAGCATCTTCTTCAACTGGTGAAAAGCTTTGTCCGCCTTATGGTTCCACTCGAAAAAAAAGTGGTCTTCTTCATGAGTTGGTATAAGGGGAGAGCTTTCTTGCCCAGCCGACTGATGAATCGGCTGATGGATGCTAAGCAGCCGGTGAACTTCTGCACATCCAGCAGTCGGTTGGGTACCTCCATTCTCTCGATGGCCTTGATTTTTACTGGGTTGCATTCTATGCCGCGTTCAGAGACCAGGAAACCTAGCAGCTGGCCGGCCGGTACTCCGAAGACACACTTCTCGGGGTTGAGCTTGATCTGGAACCGGCGTAGGTTCTCAAAGGTCTCCTTGAGGTCTTCCAACAGTGTTCCATGCTTTTCCGTCTTCACCACCACGTCATCTACATAGACGTGGGTGTTCCTGCCGAGCTGCTTGAGGAGGCACTTCTGCATGCAACGCTGAAAGGTGGCGCCGGCATTCCTTAAGCCGAACGTCATGGTGAGGTAGCAGAATGCTCCAAACGGCGTGATGAAGGCGGTCTTCAATCTGTCAGCCGGGTTCAGCTTGATCTGGTGATATCCTGAGTATGCATCCAAGAAACTCAACAACTCGCATCCAGCTATGGAGTCTATCACCTGGTCAATTCTTGGTAGAGCAAATGGGTCCTTGGGGCAGGCCTTGTTGAGGCTCGTGTAGTCAATACACATTCGCCATTGCTTGTTCTTCTTTAGCACCAGGACCGGATTTGCCAGCCACTCCGGGAAGAAAACTTCCATAATGTAGCCGGCTGCTAGGAGTCGGGCTATCTCTTCTCCGACAACTCTTCTCTTTTCTTCTGATAAGCGGCGCAGGGGCTGCCTGACCGGCTTTGCATCAGATCGGACATGTAACTTGTGCTCGGCGAAATCCGTCGGTACACCTGGCATGTCTTTGGGGGACCATGCGAAGATGTCCCGATTCTCACAGAGGAAATCGACGAGCTCGCCTTCCTATTTGCTGTCGAGGTTTGCACCTACGACGGCGTACCTCTTTGGGTGCTCCAGATCCAAGGGTATCTTCTTTGTCTCTTTGGCCGGTTTGAACGAACATTCGGCTTCCGACTCCTTCGGGTCGGGCGATATCTCCGGCTGCTTGCCAGCCATCGCCACAACTCGTTCAAGGAGTCGCTTCTCGGCTGCGATCACCAGGGACTCGGCCGCGCAAGCGGACGACTTCCGGTAGTCGCCGGCCACAGTCAGAATTCCCCTGGAACTGGGCATCTTCATCTTGAGGTAGGCGTAGTGGGGGACCGCCATGAACTTGGCCAAGGCGGGTCGGCCAAGTAGCGCATGGTATGGGCTCTCAAGGTCCACCACCTCAAACCAAACAGGCTCTCTTCGGAAGTGATCTTTGTCCCCAAAGAGGACGTCCATCAGGATCTTGCCGATTGGTGAGCAGGAAAGCCCAGGAGCAATGCCGTGGAACACAGTCCGACTGTTCTGAAGCTGTCTTTGCTTGATTCCTAACTTCTCCATGGTGTCCTTGTACAGGATATTGATGCTGCTGCCCCGGTCTATCAGAACTCGCGAGAAATGTGCGGCCCGTTTGTCCGTGGCAAAGGTGGCGTCCAGGACCAAGGCGTAGGAGCCCGGACTCGGCATCACTTCTGGATGGTCAGCCCTGCTCCAGCTGATGGGATTCTCAGACTAGTGCATGAACTCTGGCGTCTCTGAGGCTACTGTGTTCACCTCTTGTCGCTGCAGCCGCCTGCTACGTCGATCATCAGCCACACTGGTGAACACCACATAGGCTCCATGCTCTTCAGGGTATTCGTCTTGTACTACACCGACTGGCCTGACTGCCGGCTGCTGGGGCGGAGGCGGAGGCGGCTGCCCAGCAGGCGGGGGTGGCAGGAGGCCGTCTCCCTTGGCGATCCTGGTGAGCCAGTGGCACTTCCGGGTGGTGTGATTCGACGGCTTCACGCCGCTGTGGAACTTGCAAGGTCCATCCAAGGTCTGCTCATAGGAAAAGGCCGACAACCAGTTCGGCTTGCCGCCTTTCTGTCGCTTGGGCGGAGGCTGCTCTTCTGGCTGTTGGGCTTCAACGGTCGCGACCTGCCGGCTGCCGGAAGCCGGCTGCGGGGCCTTGCGCTTGTTGTCGCCCTGCTGTTATCGCCGGCCGGCGTCTGCCGCCGGAGTTCTTGGAGCCTGAGGAGCTACTTTGCCAGTCGTGCTGATTTGAATTTCCGCCTTCATGGGGGAGTCGGCCGTGGCGTACTTGTCCGCTATGATCAGCAGCTCATCGAGGGTTTCTGGCTCGTCGCAGAGGAGCTTGTACTTGAGGAGGGTGCCTTCTCGGCACCCGGCTGTGAAGTACTCGATGGCCTGTACCTCGTGCACGCCCTCGCAGGAGTTCCGGAGCTCAGCCCAACGCGTGAGGTAGTTGCGAGTCGACTCGTCAGGACCTTGCACACACAAGGAGAGCTGACGAGGCTTGGGAGGACGCTTGTACGTGTTGGTGAAGTTGCGGACGAACGCTTCAGTGAAGTCGACCCAGCTGTTGATGCTGCGGGGCTTTAGGCTGTTCAGCCATGTCCGGGCCGTGCCCTGGAGCATGAGCGGAACGTATTTTACGGCGACACGCTTGTTGCCGTTTGCTATGCTGACAGCCGTGGAATAGTCGACTAGCCAGTCTTCCGGCTTCACGGAGCCAGTATACTTGGGCGTGTCTCTTGGGAGCGTGAACCCTCTGGGAAAGGGCTCGTCCCAAATGCGGGGCCCAAAACAAGGCGGACCCAGCTCGTCTTCTTCTTCCAGCGCCAGGGACCGGTGAAGTCGGTCGATCCGGTGGCGGGCGTCATTCTCTCCAACTCCCTCTCGGTGGCCAAGGCGGTCACCGAGAGTCGGATGGTCGACAGGCGGCAGGGAGACTCGCCTCTCCTTGCGGGGAGGCGGAGGCGGACAGTCATCCCGTCGTTCCACTGCTCTCGGGCGGCCATCTTGGTCGCGCTCTATGGTAATGCGAGTCCGACTGTGGCTGACAGCCGGCTCCTTGTCCTTTCTTCCTCGGGCGCCGCCAGTCGGCGTTCGAGACGTCGCGCCTTGATCTCGGTGCAGGTCGTCGTTTGGCCACTGCGGCGCCTCCGTGCGGCAGTCGGCCTCGTTCTATGCGGCGGCCGCATCGAGGAGCCGCTGGACTTGCTCCATCATGAGGCGGCGTTCTTCGCCCTCGAAATTGTCCAGCTCATCCGCCGCTGCCTGGGCAGCTCGGATGTTCTTCGCCGGTGTAGCGTACACGGGGCGGCTAGCCCCAAACAGGCTGGCGATGGCTACGCCGCACTGCTGGACCACGCCAAGGCGGCTGGGCCCTGCCGGGGCCAGCGAGCCGCCAACGGTGCGATCCATCTCCCGCTGGTAAGCTTCTAACAAGTGTCTCATGCTGGCCAGCTTCTTTGCGCCTTCAACGAGCTGAAGGCAGCGCGCTTCTAACGTCTCCGCGTCAGCATCTTCCGGAATGGGCGCAGTCAGGTCTTGCAGCACCGCGCCGAGTGAGTCGGGCGCTCCTTCGCCAGGGAACTCGTCATGACTGATGACTAGCACCTCAGTGACGGTGCTTCCATCGCTCTCTGCGTGGGGGAGAGGTTCGTCGTAGACCACCACGTTGGTGGGGAATGCGTCGATCGACGCGGTGTCGGAGTCGACCAGCATCGGGTCGGTGGAGCCTACGGACTCCAAGTCTACGGCAGGCTCGCCGGAAACGTGGAGTTGATCGAGGAGGCCCGCGAGGAGGTTCTCGGGGCTGCCCGCGCCTGCATCGGTCGCAAGTTCGTCGAAGAGGCGGACCTCGCCGACAAGTTCGGCCAAGGAGCTGGCTGCGCAGGCGATCTCAACGCCGTGCAGCGCGTTGATGCAGACTTCGCCTGGCGTGCCTGGCTGGCTGCGCTTGCCAGGGAGGAAAAGGGTTCCCGTCCAGAACAGATCTCCGGACGGCGGTGCACCAAGCCCCACGGTGGGCGCCAAATGTCGGGGGTTTGGTGCGACATATGCCAATGGATGGCTTATCATGGTGGGGGCGAGTAGAACGTCGCCGGTGCCTGGAAATGGGATGAGGCGAAGACATGCACGCCGGCGAATCTTACCCAGCTTCGGGGCTCTCCGGGGAGATAATACCCCTACCGCTGCTCCGCGGGGTCTCCGCATGATCACTATGGCCAAGTGTTTACACGGTTGCTCCTTGAGCTGTTTCTGGTGGTAGAAGAGGGCAAGGCTAGCTCTCTCCTTCTATCTGGTATGGTCTAGAACTACTGGGATCCAACCCTTTGCATGGGTGCCCTAGGGGGTTTATATAGGCCTACCCCCCAGGGGTACAATGGTAATTCGACTGGGCGCGGGTCCATCCGTCAGTGCCTCCGACCTCCGACTTCTCCGCCGACTGCTGGGGCCCGCCGACTGGTCTGGTACGGAGCCGACAGGCCGCGTCCGCCGCGGGCGGGTCTTGTCGGCTGCTGATTACTGTAGCCGTGCTTCTGATGACGCAGGCTTGGTCAAGGGGTCGTGGCAATAGCCCCGCCGCCTGGCGGGCGATCACTGTGGCCACTCCCCATCTCATCTTGATTAATGGTGCGTGGGCCCCGGGGGAGGGCTCGGCCGACTCCCCCGGGCCGACTCCCGACGGGTCCGACTGGCGGTTCCCCCGCCTTCTCCCGAGGTCTCGCTGACTGGTGGGCCCTGCTGCCTCCAGGCCGTACAGACAAGCCGTCATGGGCGCAGGACTTGGTACTGTGGTGCTGATGTCAGGGCCGGCCGGGCAATAGTGCCACGCCGCACGGAGATCTTCCCGGGTACGGCGTGCTGTGGCCATGCCTGCCCTTGGTAAGGGGCAGGAGTGGGCTTCACTATAGCCACGCCTCTGCCCCATCCCCTTTTGATGAGGTCATGGGTTTGCTGGAGTCGCCGGCCGACTCCCCAAAGCCGGCTTCTCTAGAAGTCGTCCCTGGACTCGGCCGTGAGCGGGCAGTCGGCCGCCCTGCCGTCGACTCCTCAGGAGACGGCTCTTTGCCCTGGGGTCTTGAGGGGCGCAGCCTGCCCCGATGTCTTGAAAGGTTATGGGACTCGGGTTGGCCTACCCGTGGCCCATTACTCCAACAGACATTGCTCAAAAATCAGTTTCTATGCACGAATGAGTATTGTGATGCAATTCAATACGAGGGCCTTGTGTTTGCTGCCACCACTCGTGGCACTCTTTTTGCATGATATCCTCGTAGTTTCGGTATGTTTGTCTTCCACCGTAATTATAATTGTTTCATCCACATGCATGCGGGTTAGCAAGTTTGCCTTTACTAATTAACCTTCTTCTTGTGTTTCCAAGGTCGTGAGAACATCCCACCACCTATACTTGAAAAATTTTATAACCAAGGGGAAGATGCCGATGGTGATGATCATGAGTAGCGCCCATATACTCTGTGGCGCCTGGCAACTAATTCTGACGGATCACCTCTTCTTGTATGTATACAGCCCACTGATGATGTTACTGCTAAGGAAGCAGGTGTCTCCCATGGTCGCACTCTCCGGACCTATTCCAACACCCGTTGCATGGTATTCGGGATGGATACTAGTGTGCTAGCGCCAACTCCTTCTCCCTGGCACAGAATTGATAGTCTTAGAGAAAACTCGCTCTTCCTTGGACAAAACTACCCGATGATGGTGAAAGGCGATCCGACTGCTGTTGACACATTTATGAGAAGCAACTGTGTCTATACCTCGGACATTTGGGTGGTTCCCTACCCTGGTACTGATATAGTAGGCCACTTCAGCCTGGATGATCGATCCTGCGTTGGTCTCTAGATCGACAACGGATGGCCCGTCCCAGAGAATCACTTGTGGTTCAAAGCAAGCGTTTCCAATGCCGCGGAATGGTTGAGTTGAAGTTCATTTCATGGCTTGTTATTTGTTGTGTGGTGAAAACTTTAGTATTTATAATGTATCCTCGTTGTCGATGTGGGTTGATGACCTGTTGTATGTAATAAAATGATATGCCTGTGATAAACTTACTAAATTTATGAATGGCTTTCGAGTCGCTTCTCTGAGTGAGTGGTGCGACGAGGCAAAAAAATATTTTCCGAATACATAATTGTACGTGCATTGCAACAGGTTATCGGATGAGGCCACTCAACAATAGCAGTACACTATTTGTACTAGCTTCACATGCTTCGCGCGTCGGGCGGGTGTTTTTACTGTAGCCATATGTTAATGTGTTCGTTGTACGTAACCAACACCTCGAATCCTCGATACTAGTACTATATAGTAGGAGTAAGTAGTAGGAGTAGTAGGGTGGCATGGGCCAGAACAAGCATTCACGTCCAGGAGTACGGCACACGCCACCACCACGACATCCATTTGACACCATATTATTTCTTGGAGTCCGTGCTAAAGCAATCTCTTCAACCTCGTCGTTTCTCTAACTTCAGCCATCATGCGGCGGGCGAGGTGGTGGTTTGCCGATAGTCGGTTTCCTTAACTGCGGTCCCACTTGTAAGGCCAACTCCAACGCACGACCCCAAATGCACCTCCGTTTTGCACAAACTCCAACAATAATTTTGACTAGAAAAGCAAGACCATAGAAAACAAGAACCATAAGAATACATTTTACTACTCCTGTAAGTTGGATTAGTGCCTTCTCGATGCATTCATTGTTGATCTGTGGAGGCTCGATCTTGCGTGCTTCTTTCTTCTTTGAGTGTAAAGAAGTAGACGTTGCTTCCTCGCATCTAGTCTCATGTCTAGCCTCTATTCTAGTAGGAGTATCAACAAGTGCACTAATCTCATCTCTAGCCTCTATGCTAGCTAGAAGTGATAGAACATCTACTAAATTGTGCTCTATCAATATATGGATGTACTCTTCTCCCCAATACAAAAACTTGCATCCATTCTACTCCCTCCGTTGCACAATACATGCCTTCTATTTGTCAAAATATATATGTATCTAGACATGTCTTAGTATATAGGTACATCCATTTTTGGACAAATGGAAGTCAAGTATTTTGGAACGGATGGAGTACACAATAAAATTTTTAAGTTAGCACAACTAGTCTAATCCGAGAGCAGAACCAAAGATTTGGTCAGGTTCTTCCTCCTTTTACCGACACGTGGGACATCCAACATCCAGGTCGTGTCATGAAAGAAAATAGAGTGGTAGTTGAAGCCACGAGATGTGCATCTTGGGTTAAACTGTAAATAGAATCTTACTACTCTTGAGTAACTCCAAAAGCGGCCACCGAAGATCTTTATTGGATTTGTTTTTCATCACCAGCACGTCGAGGTGAAAGATGTGTAGGTTCAGTGGGCCCTCTTGCGTTTTCACTGACATGTGGGGCCGCATGTGAGCAAACAGATGATGGGCTCCGCGTGTCCGCTGGCTGGCTGAGAAGAGAGATAGAGGAGGGCTGAGCACGGACTGCAGGAAATTTGTTCTACGTACCTTGATATAGGCTCGATATAGTGGGGTGGCATGGGCCATAACTAGCATTCACGTCTAGTAGTACGGCACACGCCACCCACACGAGTCCCATCCGACACCAATTTTCTTGGAGTCCGTGCTACATCCATCTCTTCTCCCTCCTGTTTTCTCAGCCATCGCGCGGTGGGCGGGGTGGGGGTTTGCCGATAGTCGGTTTGCTCAACTGCGGTCCCACTTGTAAGTGAAAATGCAACACCGCACGCATTCCCGCTTGAGCGGCGTGCCGGACCAACCATGTGGGGGTGCGACGCGAACACGGCAGGCTTTTCCTTTTGAACTCATAACTTGTAAAATTGGGTTCTACTCCATGGCGCGATCGATAGATAGAAAATAACGATTTTGCCTAGAGTAATGAGAAGTTTGGTTCTGGCGCCGTTCATGCATGGAGTACGTACGAAAATTATGAAGTTGATGCGAAAGGTAAGATAATTACTGTAGTATCATATACTACTACATGGATTTGACAGAAAGATAAAAATACATACGGATCCATCAACGTTCAATGACATCCTCACGCCCTAGTGTGCTAGGTCACCAACCGATGTGTGAGGAGCAGCGGCGTTGGCGGCGAGCTCAACGTGCTTCTGAACAGTGTCGTCCAAGGTTGCCCTGCGCTCCAAGAAGGCCAGCGTCCTATCGTCCTCCTATTGCATGTAGTAGTCCTTGTGGACAATTTGCGCGTAGACATGGGTGATTATGTCGATGGTGTCTTGCTGCGCCAGGCGCTGCGCGGTGAGCGCGACCTCGAGGTGGACATTCTCCGGCGCAACGGCGGGCAGTCGCAGGGCCACCAGTGCGTCGAAGAGGTTGTTACCATAGTGGCCGTTGAGGGTGGCGGGCATCGCAGAGCCTGGGCGCGTCGGCTGGAGGCTTACACCAAAGTCATCCGCAAGCTTCTTGACGACGGTGAACTTCTCGACGAAACCAACGAGGACCTCGTCGAACAAGGAGACGAAGCTGTTGTCCAAGCGGCCCCTCGCCCTGGCGGCCTCGAGCAATACTACCTAGAGACGTTCCTCGGTGCCGGGCCGCAGGCCGGCATCGTGGACCATCTGGCACAGCAGGCTGATGCTCGCGCTCATCGCCTCCATGGGTCTAGCATAGCTTCTAGTCAACTGATCTTGCGATTTGAGTGATCACTCAGCCCTAGGTTAGCGTGCGTAGGTGTGTAGGATTTCGTACTACTCCTCGGCCCTCTACTGCACCTGCCTTTGGCTGTATGATAGGTGGGCCAGCCACCCCCTGGGGCCACGTGTCATTCACCCAAAGGTAGTTCCTCACAATGAATATCCGTTGGTCAAATTATTACGTGCCGCTCCTCACAGTGATGTGACAAGACCCTGCACCGGAGATGACACCTGAGTATAGGCGCCATGTTCGGCATACCATAGTCAGCCTCACCGTCTGCAGTCACTATCATCATGGCTGTAGAGCTAGCCAGCTTACAACTAGCCCTGTTCGACATAATTTCCCGTGCGTAGATGCCCGTGCATTGCACGGAACACCAAGATTGGGGGTGGACGGCTCCGGCAGCGGCCATCACGCCAGATTTTTCCACGACCTTCTACTCCTAGATGTGGTGGGGAGGAGATGAGGCTGATTGTGAGAGACAAGGAGTTGTTTGTAAATAGGGAACAAGTGTGGGCATCTTTTTGCAAAAATGGAGAAGCTTGGTTTGTATGCGTCAGATCTAGATCCGACGGCTATTGGTGAAAGATGGGAGGCACAACATCATCACCAACTCAGGACCTGTTTGATTCGCATGATTTTGAAAACACAGGAATAGGACACGGCAATATTACAAGTTTCAAACTGATATTACAAATGTTAGGAGTAATGCTGCACCTACGAAGAGGGAATTACTAGGAAGTTTACATAAGAACTTTCGTTACTTTAGGTGGATGCAGCATTATCGTACAAACTAAAATCCACCGCCCTGATAAGTCACTAATGGGAAAATAAGTTTCGAGTCTCTGGCCACTTGATGTTTCAAAAACAAATTCAGCTTCTGCGGAGAAATGAGCCCCATCGTGTACCCGCGCGGGTGTGGCTGGGCACGAAGCATGAGTACATGCACGGTGCACCTATTCTCTTCTTGTATACGTACACCACCTACGTGGGGTTGTGTGAGAGAGATACAAACCTAGAGAGATATATTGTGTGGGTTCTTGAGAGTTTCTTTTGTGTGTGGGGGGGTTCAATCAAAAAATTTAACATATGCAATGTGTGTGAAATAGAGTCCTGGATATAACATATATATAGAGGGGGCGATCCACGAGAAGAGAGTGGAGGTATCATCGGCTTGAGGTGTCCATAGAATCGAAGAGAGGGATGATGTGTGTGTGTGTGTGCGCGCGCGATTGATAAAGAGTGCCATCGAATTTGTGTGTGCCCAAGTCAAAGATATAGAGTGGCTGGCCTACTGGAACGTGAGATGGGACATGTGCAGTTTGTCTCTGTGGCATGGATACCTACCTGCATCGCTCGACTATCGGTGTGTGGTGGGGGAAGAGGGAGGCCCAATTAACTATAGAGGTACAATGGCTGGTATATGTGTGGAGGAGGAGAGAGGCCTACTCATGTATTAAGGAGATCGATCTGCCTCATGTATTAAGGGAGATCGATTGGCATCCATGCATATGTGCAGGAGATGAATAAGGTTGGGAGAGAGACAGAGCTAGAGTGTTGGAGGGGGTGGTAGTGGAGTTGCTTCTAACAAATGGCGGGATAGGCTTGCTAGACAAACGGAGGGCACGCCCGCAATATCAATAAGAGAGGAGACGGTTGCTTGTTGTCTGTGCACGTGCGTGTGAGAGACGGGTCAGGAGGCATGCACGAATGATGAGGGGGACGATGTGGTTGTGGTAAGCAGACGTAACTACATAGGAAGATCAATCGCCCTTTGTAAGAGAAAGGAGAGACATAACTTGTGAGATACGTCGATCGATGGGGGGTAGTTAAAGTCGATCTAGGTATATGTTGGGAGATCGATCGGTATACATGCATGTGTGTGTTAGAAGCAAATGAGGCACGAGGAGAAGGATAGAGAGAGAGGGGTGCATGTAGGAGGTGGTACGAGAGGCATACTATATCGAGGGGGAGAAGTGTGCGAGTATGAGAACGATGAAAAGAGTGGTGGGAGTGAGGCATGGACGCTGACAAGAGAAGAGGGGAAGCTTGTGTTTGTTCTAGGCACACCTGGCTAGAGAGGCATATCGATCGATGTGTGCCGTAAAGAAGGAGCTGGGGGGCCTACACACACCGTGGGTGAACAACCTAAAGTGAAAAGACGAATTTGCGCGATGGAGCTAGAGAATGCTGAGGGAGGGTGAGAGGGATGCGGGCGTGTGCATGCACAAGAGAAAGTTAGCGCTAGCTACAAAGATAAGAGGGTTATGTGGGTGTAAAAGACGAATAGAGATCATATATACTTCATTATAAAAAGTGAATTTGGATATTTGAAGAATTTATCATAGTGTTTCAAACCGACGGATGTGTGAATATATATAACGGTGATACACATGGTGTGGTTATGAACATGGTGTACTACATTTAATATATTTTATCTCTACTCTTATAAAAAACGGAGTTTTTGATGATGGTGTGCCTGCCTTCCTGCATTATAGGCCGTCTGATTTATATCTGGCGGATAGCAAGGAAACTATGATGGTTGAAGTTGGCAACAATCATGATTGTAGATTCTTATTGAAATAGAGAAACAAATTCAAATTTAGTTCGAATTGCAGTGGTAGTATAGACATTTGGAATGCACTAAAATGTTGGTATGAGTAGGTTACATGCATTATACAGCAAGCGAAAAAATTTAATCGGACAGAACATGGATTCATACTCCCTCCTTCCATCTATATAGGGCGTAATGAGATTTTTAAGACCGCCTTTGACTATTGACAAGATTAATAGTACATGACATGCACAATGTGAAAATTATATCATTAAAAGAACCTTTCACAGATGAATTTAACGGTGTGCTTTGTGTAAGTTGCATGTCATATATCATCGCTCTAATATTTGGTCAAAGTTAGCATCGAAAAATGCATTAGGCCCTATATAGATGGAAGGAGGGAATAGCTTTGAATAGCATTTGTATAGTAAAACGGGGCAAGACTCTCTCTTTGTGTGGTGTGAATAGTTTTATTTTTTTCGTTTTCTTTTTGGTTGAGGGAAGTGTGAATTGATTTGGTATGTACAAGTACAATATTACTACACGTTAGTCTTGTCCCTAAAATTCAACCCGCGTCTTGTTATATCCCGAAAATTCAGATAGCGTGCTCCCAAAACTGGCGCCTTCACAACCTGCGCCTTGCTATTCCGAAATTACAACGCGCGCCAAAACTCCCTCCAGCTGCCAAATCCCGACACGCAAAATCCCCCTTCTAACCCTGAGCCGAAAGGGCCGCTAGTTCAAATCGGTGGGGGTACTTTTGTAACACACCCTACATTTTGGACAAGCGTGTTCCTAAGTCATGCTTCACCCCCTCCCATCGCCCCCATTTCGCCATTCGAAATCCCAGGCCGCCATAACCTCTTCGTTCCAGCCGCGAAACCCCACCCTCCTCCGTCCGCCACATCACCGCTGCCCAGCCGAAGCCTCTTCCCCGACGACGTCGTCCACCGCAACAGCTCGTCGTCCCTCGTCCACCTCCCCAGATGAGGATCCGTCGTCCATCTCGCTGTCCCGCCAGTTCAGCCGCCCCGTCCTCCACCTCCAAGGAGCTTCTCCGACGATCGCCTCGTCTATCGCGGCTGCTCCATCCCCACAGCCCCGCCTTAACCTGCTCCACCAGAACCGCGGCATCCTCACCGACTCCTCGGACGAAGCCGAGGCCTACTCGGCGCCACCAAAGAGGTTGTACACTCATCGCATCACACCTTCTCCTTAACTCGACCTCCCGGCGCCGACGGTGCTCCATCCCGCACCCCCATGGAGCGGCTACCTTGAAGCCGGCGCCGCGGGCGACATCTCCATGGCGGCTCCCCCCCAGTGCAAGGCCCCTTCGGCGGCGGCGTCCATACTAGCCGGATCTGCTGCTGCTGCTCCGACTCTCGCTCGATCGCTCGCTCGCCCAGCTGCTGCTGCTCTCCCCCTCGCTCGTGCTGCTACTTTGCTCCGATTAAGCCACACTTCAGTCGACTGAATCGATTTTGGGTCAGTCGATTTTCAGGGGTTGGGGGGGCTCGCCGGAGTTAAGGAAGAACCACCCGCAGCGGGGACGGGGGCTCGCCGGAGAGGTACCCCACTATCTATCTTAGGGTTCAGGGTGGGGGCGGGGGGCCTAGAGGGCTGGTCGGGGCGTGGTGGCGAGTTGTTTCGGGGCGGCGAGGTGGCGCTCGGGCCAGCGGTTCGGCCGATGGTGGCTGGCGACTCAGGGGGGTGCAGGTTGAAAATGAAGTGCAGGCCCTCCCTAAACTACATGTCAAGTGCCTCTCTGCTACCATTGCATTCAGTTTCGACAGTAGCATTCAGATTTCACAGTAAATTTCAGTTTCGACAGTTAAGTTCAGAGTCAACAGTTTTTACCTCATCGGTTGTAGTCAGGTGGTTTTTGGTGATGTTAATTTTAGATCCATTTTACATCATCTATTGGAGATGCTATTAGAATCCCACTTGAGATTGACGATGTCTGTCTTGTGCTGCTTCAGCCTTGACGTCTTACGGCTCACCGGAGCTGCTCCAACAATAGAACGATCCATCACAACAAAGCAGTGCCCTGGACGCCGTCTACAGATTCCACAGATCTTCCTCCACACCTCCGACAGCCACCTCTGCCTTAACTGCTTCAGCGACCAACCCAATGATGCTGAGGTCGACACAGCTATGGCAAAGAGGTTGTACACTTGTTGCATCACTTATTACTATACATTCACGTCGATCCATTAGGGCTATTTTGGTTCAACGAGAAAACATCGATCCACTGGTTGTTACCATCACTCTAAATTTCTGCATGCTCTCCTTACATAATCTCACCATATTTTTTTCGTATGCATGTCAGATATTGTACACAGTCATGCTGAACATGTAGAGAAAAAGAGAAGAGTTTTGCACGGCAATACAATGTCATGCAGACATCACTCCATGGTGGGTTCAATGGCAAACCCTCCCCACCCCTCTCCAGATTGTAATCCAGAGGAAGATATCTGTTCTGAGGCGGATTCGGACGCCGCTGACCACTCCTATTTACCCCTCAAGGTGTTTGCTTTACCTTGGCATGATGATGTTAGTCATATCATGCATATGTTGCCTTGCAGTGCCTACTTCTGACATCATATATGTCATCTGCTTAGTTTAGACATGTTTTGTAATGCCACCTATTTAGTTTCTATATCATATATGGGAATTATGCAGTCTCATGTCTTTTAGCCAGCCATAATATATGTGAAATGTGCAATGCCATCCTGTTTAACTAGGCATCATATATTTGAATGATATCTTGCCCATCCTTTTCTTCATTACATTTCCATTTGTCGACAATGTTTGTACATTAAACTACTCTTCCTATGAATCAGCCATTTGGGTGGGAGATGGAAAAATCTGGAGTGAAAACAATGCCTTCAGAGCAGACAGTGCTACCTGTCGAAGCAGATCTCTTGTTGCGTCCCGATAGCTCCTCAGAGATGGATTCAGAGACAGATGACCAGTCCTATTCCCCCACTGAGGTGTATGATCTAACTTGGCACGGTTATACTTCTCATATCATGCATACGGTGTCTTGCATTGCATAGTTTAGACATCATATACACAATATTCAACACCATGTTCTTAGTTGAGACATCATATCGAATGCCCTCTTTTTAGCATATAAATCACATATGTGAATTAAATGATGCGGTCCTGATTACTTAGATAACATGTAGGTGAATTAGGTCATGCGATCATGTTTAGTTATTCATCATATCTTTGAATTATGTTATGCTATGCTATCCACTTTAGATAGACATCATATATGTGAAATTATGTCATGATATCCGTTTTAGTTAAACAATATACATGTCAACTAATTCATGCCCTCTTTTTTCCACACTATCTATTGCATCTGTCTCTCATACAATGTATGTACATTCAACTATGTTTCCTGTTTATCAGCCATTTGAATTGGAGCGGGTGATGCCAGTATCTAGGGGACTAAAAACACGGTCTTCAAATAAAACAGTGCTACCTCTTGGTGGAGATAGCACCCCGGTTGTACATGCACAAGAACCAGCCCTACCACACATAACCCAAACTCTCGCAGATTGTACCCCTACTACGATGGACAGAGAACCAGCTTCACCCAATCTAACCCCAACCCCAGCCGATAGTAACCCAGTTCCTGTTGACACAACACCATCTCCACCATAGAGCTTCCAAACAAGAGCAGTTAGTAAGGCAGCTCCAATGCCCAAAGGACTAGTACTATCACGGCGAACCCCAACTCCACCAGTTAGTACGCTTATTCCTGTGGAGGAAGCACAACCAGCTAGTCGTAGTTTAGCATCTATCGCATTTGATGTTGTTAAATCGTATGTGCGTATCTTCCCATCTTGGAAATATTATACTGAAGATGAAGGAAAATGCTAGTTGCAGGTGTTTGTCCAGGAGTAATGTGTAAGTAATGTTATTCATGGCAATTACTTTGCTTCGTCCCATACATCCTACCTCCATGATGGTTATAATACAACAAATTTTCCCATTTTTCTCTATAGAGAAGGACCGATTTGGAAACTCATGATGAGGTAACCTGTGCTAATACCTCTGCTATCTTCAAGAATGCTTGGTGGCAGTATCGGAATTACCTGAATAAAACGTACTTCACCGGCAAAGAAACTCATCAAATGCCCTTACGTTCTCCTGAGACACATTTAGTGGACGATGACTGGGAACGCCTTGTTCTGTACTGGTCCCGAACCAAGAATGTGGTAAGGTCTATGAGCTCATTTTCTATTTTTAAGTATTATATTCTTGCGTCTTACTGTACTCTGTTCATGTAGAACAAGTGCCTAAACCTGAAGAACAACTGTTCTAATTTAAGATTCCATTGCTACCATAGGACATAGATATATGTTTGTTTGATGCTTTTACTATGTACTAGTACTTGGCAATAGAAGACTTGGTAGTTTATGTCGGCGTTCTGGGAACGGGGCTCCCCAGACTTGCCTGCCTGCGGCATGGCTCAGGTGGGGGCCCAACGCGGCCCATCTTCATCAGCCCAAGCTCAAGACCCTCGCAAGGGGCAAAGCCTCGCGGGGCGGACGACAGGAAGCTTCCTCGAGAGCGGCCTCATCAGGCAGGCTCGCGAGGAGGTGGAGAGATCAATGCAAGGGTACCTCCCGAGGATCCCATGATGCAAGCCATCAAGATCAAGGCCAAGCGGGCGCCAAGCGGGCGTCGGCCTGCGCAGGGTCCTTGTTTCCCCTTTGGTGCAAAGGGGGCAAGCACAGGCCAAGGTATCAGGCAAAGGTTACCATTTCGGTGCAACGAGACCAAGACCAGCCGGATGGCCGGACGGAGGTCACCGTGGAGCCCAAGGCGGCGTCATCACCAGTGCTTTTGGCAGCCGAAGACCACCTTTGGTCAGTATAACTTGTACTAGATGTTCCCCTTCAAAATGGCCAATTGTTGGCGCCCTTCCCGCTCAATTATTCGGGGGGAGGCCCAGGGCCTCTATAAATAGAGCTAGCCTCCACAAAGAGAGGAAAGAGAGAAACCCAGTAGAGACTAAGTAGAACACACCGCACCAGCTCAAGAACGCCCCTCGCGAGGCTGTTCTTCCCTTGTACTATCCATCAGCAGCCCCAGAGGCAATCCATCACACCACAGACTGGAGTAGGGTATTACACCACAACAGTGGCCCAAACCAGTATAAACCTCGAGTCTCTTGTGTTGTTTATCATTTTCATCTTAGTTCGCACGAGAGGATCGGACGTAGATCGGTAGGGAAGAGATCTTCGCGCGCACCCCAGTGTTCGAACCTCAAGGGTCTGCCGGAACCCGAAATTCTACATTTGGCATGCCAGGTAGGGGTGTGCCGGAATCTTTCTTCCGTTGTTCGCGTGTGATCTTCTGCCATGTCCATGGCTGACGCTCGTCGGGCTCGCGCCGAGCGCCGAGCTGCTCGCACCACTCGCGTCGCCCAGACGGCGCCCGTCGGCGGCCCCCCTCGTCATTCCCTGTCGCCCGCCGCCAACGCCGCCACCGGCCCGGCGGGGAACGAGCAGCAGGCGTCGTCCCAGCATCCTTCGGTGCGGCGGGATGGCCGCACCACCACCTCGTCGCTGACTCCAGCTGGCTCGTCGTCCCACGCCCGTCGCGCACCCATGGATGCGCACGCCTCGCTGCTCTTGGCGCAGGAGCTCCTGCACTATCGCCCCGTCGACAACCTCTACGAGGACTGGCTCGCCCGCATCACCGAGCTCGTCAGTGCCACAGCGGGCTCCCCCTTGCGGTCCCTCTCGCTGCCTCGCCCTCCGTCCCGTGCAGGGGGCGAGGATCAGGAGGCGCCTCCACCGCCTCCTCCCCAAGAAGGTGCCTTGGCTCCAAGGCGCGCAACCCCAGGGCAGGACCATCCACGTCCGGTGCCTGTGCAGCAAGAAGGGAGCTGCCAAGAGATCCCACGTCCCCGGGAAGGAGCTCGCGCGCTCCCAGCGCCGGCGCGCCGAGATCGCGCCCCAGCGCCTCCATGACAAGACCCCGCGCTGCTCCCAGTGGCGGCGCATGGTGACCCGCAAGAACAAGTCCAACACCAGCAAAGGGCGCCGGTGGCCACGGCGGGCTGCCTCGCCTTCACCCCCGAGTTGCGCGGCGTCACAAGGCCAGGCAAGTTCAAGCCTGACCTCCCTCCCCGCTACGAAAGCACAACGGACCCCGTGGAGTTCCTGCAGCTCTACAAGCTGGGCATCGTAGCCGCCAACGAAGACGAAAAGGTCATGGCGAATTGGTTCCCCATGGCGCTCAAGGACGGCGCCCGCACCTGGCTCCTGAACCTGGCTCCTGGCACGATCTCCTCCTGGAGTGAGATGCGCACCCGCTTCATCGCCAACTTCCAGGGCACTCGTGACCGGCCCCCGGCCGTGAGCGGCCTGCGCCGCATCAAGCAACAGCCGGGAGAAACCCTGCAGAAGTACATCCAGCGCTTCAACTACGCTCGCCTCAAGATCCCCAAGGTGACTGAAGAAGCTATCATCTCAACCTTCTCCGACGGTGTGCACGACATCAAGATGAAGGAAGAGCTAGCAATCCATGAAGACATGTGCACATCCCTGGAGCTGTTCAACTTGGTGACCAAGTGCGCCAGGGCTGAGGAAGGGCGTCTCTCCCTCGTCGAGCTCCTAGCAGCCGACTCGAAAGAAAAGAAGCTCAAGGCGAAGGACGTGAAGCGCAAGGGGGCTGCCGTGCTAGCAGCGGAACCGGACACCAAGCGAGGCAGGGATCAGCTCGAGTCATCCAAGGGCGGACGGTACTGCGTGTAACACGACCTCCACACCCACAACACCAACGAATGTCAAGAGCTCAAAGCCGTGCGAGATGGGCGAATCGGCCGACGCCCAGAGCACAACGACAGGGGCTATGGCCAAGGAGGAGGAAGAGGTGGCGGACGATGGGAAGACCGTGGCCTTCGCCAGGGATGGCGTGACCGCCCTCGCGAGGACCACTGGCAGGACCAGCCTCGCGAGGGAGGCTAGAGAGACCAACCTCGTGAGGGCCACCAGCACGGCAACGCAGGCCTCCCTCCTCTGCCGCCTCCACCAAGGAGGAACGAAGACCAACACCAAGACGATGGGGCTGGCGGCTTCCAAGAGCCGCGTGCAATTGCTTGCATCTTGGGTGGCGCCCAGGCCCCAGCCTCACAGCGCATCTTCAAGCAGTTTGCTCGCGAGGTGAATGCAGTCCTTCCCAAGCTTGAGGCCACGCGCCCTCTCAGGTGGTCTTCATGCGCGATCACATTCAGTTCCGCAGACCAGCTCAAGTGTGCGGCAACGGCCAGAATCCTCTCAATGCTTTGCTCCCCAGTCATCAGCAGCGTGCAGGTCACTAGGACCCTCATCGATGGCGGTGCAGGACTCAACGTCCTGTCCGTCAAGACGTTCGACAATCTCCAAGTGTCGTACGACCAGCTTCAGCCGACCAAGCCTTTCTCAGGAGTCACCGATGGTTCCACTGTTCCAATTGGGCAGGTTCGCCTTCCGGTCACCTTCGAGCAACGTAACAACTACCGCACCGAGCTCATCGACTTCGACGTCGCTCACATCTGCCTGCCGTACAACGCCATCCTTGGGTACCCAGCCCTAGCCAAGTTTATGGCAGTGACTCACCATGGTTACAATGTCCTCAAGATGCCAGGAAGCGGTGGAGTCATCACCGTACCCTGTGAAGAAAGGATGCAGTGTGCTCGCTTGAGCGTGCGTTCCAAGCCGCAGCAATCGAAGACCCAGATCACAGGAGCAGGAGGCCTCCCGAGGCGACCCTCAAGAAGAAGAAGACCTCACCTGACCCGAGCCACAAGGAGCCAGGCACCTCCGAAGGCATTGCGTCAGGATTCACGCCCGATCAGGGAGCGCCACCCTCTCACGCATAGGAAGGCACGCCCGACGCCCTCCTCAGGCAGGGCTTGGGGGCTCTCTCTTGGAGAGCCGCCGACCTTGCCAAGGTCGCGGGGGAGGCGCTCGGGCACCACTTGGAGGGGTGCTTTCAAGCACGCTTCCCTCAGGAAGGTACAAGTCAAAGGAGACCAAATCCTCAGGAGTTCATCGCAAGGAACACCCATGAGCTACAAGAGTCCAGAGTCATGCGCGGCAGCTGCCGCTTACCTGCCATGGCCCCACACCCAGGAGAGGATGGAGGACTGCGCGTCTGCGTCGACGTACCAGGGCTCAACCGAGCTGCGTCCCAGAGGCGCCTATGGCCTTCGGCCATAGGGTGCTGCGAGGGACCACCTCACAGCTACGTTCGCATGCCCTTTGGCCTGCCGAGCGCGGCCGCCGCACATCAGCGCCTGTTGAGGAGCATTCTGGAGGCTCAGGAGGTCAGGCATCGCGCGGTCCTGGCGGAGGTGGCGATGGTCCCCGAGGACATGCACGTGCCACCGGAGCCTCCCGAGGCCCATGGGCCTGGGGGCTCATGAGGGCCGACGTCTTCACCGTGCATCGCTCACTTCCTCAGCATCACTTCATCTTCAACAGCACCAGGTGACATCTTTCAAAGTTCTACTTTCAGCTGGGAGTGCCCACAGGGCTGCACCATTCCCAGGCCGCGTGGGTCCGTCCCCGCGGCATGTATCCATTTTGGTTATGCTCTTTATTTACCTTGTTGGGGGCGCCCCTCGGGCTGCATCATCCCCACGCCGCTCGGGCCCGACCCAGCGACAGTTGCTTTTCCAGCATTTACCTTAGGATGAAGTTGTTCTTTCACACTTAATCTGATTCCCATAATTATCACCTACTGCTTGTCGTCATGCAAAGCGCTTGCATATTAAAAGGGGGGTGCCTGAGCATCGCGACTCATGGGCTCTCACTGGCTCTCCAGCCCTCACCCCCTGGCCTTGACCCACGGCATCGCGACCTGTCATACCAGCGACGGCTGAGATCGCTCGAGGGCTGGGACCTGAGGACGTAGAGCATTTGCATTCTAACAACCCTGCAGGAACACACCAATTGATAAAGGCCCAGAGCCAGGCGCAACCCGCCTCGAGGTAGGGCCTCGTGAGTCCCGCGCTGGCTCACGGGTGCCCAGATACACCTCTCCTAGCCCTACCATGCCAGCCACGTGTCAGGGCAGGGCTGTACACGCCCCGGGGGCTCCTCCCGGAGGGGAGCCCCCTCCCACGCACCAATGGAAGCACCATGCTCCGCGCTGGCTGACGACACTGCCGAGGAGCGGCTATGCCCGTACACATACAGAAGCGCTATGCTCCGCACTGGTGATAAACAACTGAGGGCGGCCCACGGCCGTACCAACCTCAGGGAGCCCAGAGCTCAGTGTCCGGCACCATCACAACGCCTCCCCTCGGGAGTGCCGCACGAGGGGGCTGGACACAGGGGCTACGCCCGAGCCTTGCCCGAGCGCACGCCACCCAGCCAGGTCCCTTGGACCTGGTCGTCGAGCGCCACTCCCCGAGCGGAGCCAAGGTACGAAACCCGTTTGAGCGTCAAGGGGGACTCCTGAACATCGCGACTCAGGAGCCTAACTTGCCACGTAGCCCCTCACTCCTTATCCCCGTCCATGGTTTCCGGTCTGGGCTAACGCTGGGTGAGGTACGCGCGGGGCCGGGCCCTGCCAACGTAGAACGATCAATGCAAATAGGTGCAAATTCCAGGAAATTGTTCAAAGCAAATATTACAAGCCATAAGATTGTTCCACAACGCCAAACACAAGTTTAAACGCCTTCGCGAGGCATGGTGCATGTGCAGGAATAAAACATGATGGAAGTCGCGAAGGGGTCACTCCCCAGTAACGCCGTCACCGGTGGTGGAGTCACGCTGGACGGCTTCGCCTCTCGAGGTCGCGAGGCCGGCGGCACCGCGCCCGGGCAGGACGCTGGGGGAGCGGAACTTCCCCAGCAAAACCTTGGCTCCGCCTCTCACGGCCTCAGCGGCGGCAGCGGCACGGTCGCCGCTCACGGGCTCCAGCAGGCTGTCGAAGTCGACGTTGGGGTCGCGCAGGTATACATGGCTGAGGACATGCGTCAACGCCGCAGAAGACAGGGCACGCGCCTCGGCCTCGATCATGGGGCCAAGGCCGTCTGCGACGTCCTCAAGCGCATCAACCAGGAAGGGGAGCAGCTTGGCGGGGCCGTCCTCTGCACCAGCCAACGGCTCCTCCAGGCCGCTCTCATACAGCGTCTTCAGTATGCCACGAGCCTTCTTCTCCAGCATCGCGAAGGCCACCCGGTCCTCCGTCAGGACCTTCACCTTGGCGTCCAGCTCGGTCCTCTCCGCCTTCAGCGACCGCTCCAGCGTCTCCAGTCGGCTGTGGTGGTCATCAAGCTTGGCGTCCCGGTCCTTGGCGGCGGCCTGCCTAGCATTCATCTCTTTCTCCTTCTCCTGGCGGCTGTGCACCTCCTTGGCGAGCTCGTCGCGCAGGACTTGCAGCTCGGCCTCAAGCATCTTGCAGCGGCCCTGGGCAGTTGCAGCGTCGCCCAGGGCAGCGTCGCAAGCGGCCTTGGCTTGGTTAGCGGCCCACTTCTCCTCATCAGAGGACGACACGGCCTGGCTCAGCACCGCTCGGACGGAAGCAGCAGAACGGGCCCAGCCAGAGGCCAACCGCTGAGCACCATGACCTCAGGTAATCATGACCCATATCTTTGCATGCAGGGACTTGTCAAGTCGTGCGGTTGCCGAGGCGTCGTGGGAAGTGCAGACGCCCATGCCCAATCAACCGCCACGCAGCGCCCAAGGCCGCAGGCTGTTAGGGCCCGCAGCGCTTCGCACTTGCCCCTTCGCTTCTCTGCTAAGCCAAGCCCGCGCGCACCTTGGGCCCGGGGGCTACTGTCGGCATTCTGGGAACGGGGGTCCCCAGACTTGCCTGCCTGCGGCCTGTGGCATGGCTCAGGTGGGGGCCCAGCGCGGCCCATCTTCATCAGCCCAAGCTCAAGACCGTCGCGAGGGGCAAAGCTTCGCGGGGCGGATGACAGGAAGCTTCCTCGAGAGCGGCCTCATCAGGCAGGCTCGCGAGGAGGCGGAGAGATCAATGCAAGGGTACCTCGCGAGGGTCCCATGATGCAAGCCATGACGATCAAGGCCAGGAGGGCGCCGGCCTGCGCAGGGTCCTTTTTCCCCTTTGGTGCAAAGGGGGCAAGCACATGCCAAGGTATCAGGCAAAGGTTACCATTCTGGTGCAACGAGACCAAGACCAGCAGTGTGGCAGGACGGAGGTCACCGTGGAGCCCAAGGCGGCGTCATCACCAGTGCTTTTGGCAGCCGAAGACCACCTTTGGTCAGGATAACTTGTACTAGATGTTCCCCTTCAAAATGGCCAATTGTTAGCGCCCTTCCCGCTCAATTATTCGGGGAGAGGCCCAGGGCCTCTATCAATAGAGCTAGCCTCCACAAAGATAGGAAAGAGAGAAACCCAGTAGAGACTAAGTAGAACACACCGCACCAGCTCAAGAACGCCCCTCGCGAGGCTGTTCTTCCCTTGTACTGTCCAACATCAGCCCCAGAGGCAATCCATCACACCACACACTGGAGTAGGGTATTACACCACAACGGTGGCCTGAACCAGTATAAACCTCGTGTCTCTTGTGTTGTTCATCATTTTCATCTTAGTTCGCACGAGAGGATCGGACGTAGATCGGTAGGGGAGAGATCTCCGCGCGCACCCCAGTGTTCGAACCTTAAGGTTCTGCCGGAACCCGAAATCCGACAGTTTAATCCTGTCCACCTTACTAATGAACTGGTTCACCGAAATGAGTTTCATATACTAGTACATGCTAAACTTGTTATGTGGCTGCTTGTTTCTTCTTTTAGAATGCTGACAGAATATTGGGGAAGAGTGCCTTATTAAGCAACGGTAAAGGAAGTAATGCATATAAGGTTCAGGATAGTGACACATCCTATCTTGGTTTAGTGTTGGAGTTACTGGCCACTACCGCTTGCATAAGCTATTCAAACTCACTGTCTGAATCAGTTCGGTTTCTTGAGTCTCAACTACAAGCTGAAAGACATCAATCGCCTGTGCTGCGACAAGAAGCGGAAGGACTACGGAAGTCCCTGGAGCATTCAGATGCATACTTTCTGGTGCAACAACAAGCGTTGGAGGATTTTAGTGCCAAACAGGACAAAGCTAATCAGCTTGCTAAGCTTATTGCCAGCATGGTGGATACCCAGGATAACGTTTCTTGAGCTCTTCTGAAGTTGCTTCAGTTATGCTATTGTTTTGCTACCGCGTTTATTTGCACTCGTGGCCAATTTTAACGGCCACTGTATGTGATATGCTGCTTTGTTCCCTATATTTGCACTGGTGGCGAACTTTGATGCCCTGTGGATGTAATATGTGTAATAGTCGTGATAGCCTAGCATTAGTTGCTTGCTTATTTATTTCCTTGATGTCTTGTTTATTTGTTTGCTTGTAGTCATTGTAGTTCTTTTTCCACGGTTAACTAGTGGCTGCAATAACCTATTTTTTAAAACTAGGCCACAATAACCATGGGCTAATATTTACTGTAGTGACACTAGGCCTCCTACAGGCCATAGAAACAGTGGGCCTTCTACCGGCCGTAGAAACAGTAGGCCTTCTACGGGCCATAGAAACAATGGGCCTTCTACGGGCCGTATCATCAATGGGCCTTATATGGGCCGTATGATTGATTGGCAAAACATGGGCCAATAACAGGCCGCATTATGGCCGTAAACGGGCTAGAGTTGGAATCGTCCGTTCATGGGCCGACCGTAACGGGCCATTGTTAATAGGCCGTATTTGATGACGCTATGAAAACGACCCAACGTATTAACAGACCACAAACGGGCCGACTGTAACCACGGGTTGAATTTGGCCCACAAGCAGAAAATGGCAGTAATGGGTCGTAAGTAAACGAATGCTGGAAATGAGCCCAAGAATAAATGGGCTCTGAGAAGGCCGAAAGATAACATGGGCTGGAAACGGCCCAACGGAATAACGGGTCGTTAATGGGTATAAAGTGATACACTGTTCATTACGGGCCAGTTTCACCACGGGTCGTTAATGGGTGTAAAGTGATACACTGTTCATTACGGGCCAGTTTCACCACGGGTCGTTAATAGGCCAAGAGTTAAATAGGGCCTCATATGGGCCGAAAGACGTCATGGGCCATACATGGGCTAGAAGTGAAAACGGGCTGGAATCATATTGGATGGCCCAAATGACGCTACTGGGCCTAATTTGGATAGGGCGTAACGGGCCTTGGGTTAGCGGGCTGTAAATGGGCTATATGCGAACATGCTATTAATAGGCTTTACATGGGCCGGCCCGCCACCTTTTGACCAAGTCAAACGGGCTGGCCTTTTCACAGGAATGGGCCTCTGTTGGGTCGTGCCACGTGTCGACGTATCATAGGCGCCTATCTGACCCACTGACGAGCTGACACGTGTTTCGTCCGGCCAATAAGAATTTTACACGTGGAAATTTCCCATTGGTCGGGGCTGTTAACGGGTTATCGGATCCAAAACCCGACCCGATAGCTTAACGGCGTTCCGTTATGGTGGATGCCACATGTCGGTCACCTTTGACGAAAGCACTTCTGTGACGCGCGATTTATCGTCATGGAAGTGGACACTTCCGTGATGATAATTTTGGTAATGTGATGGAACACTTCTACGACAGCACAGGTATGACTATCTTGATTCTGTCATAAATTTGTCATGGATGTACATGCATGACAAAAAACACGACCTACTGTGACAAACACGTATCATCACGGAAGTGTATTTTTTTGTAGTGAAACCATCTCCGTTTTGTTATTTGGACTTCCAAACCTATTTATTCTCGACCGTCCAATTTCGATCGGAGGGTCCTAACCTACTCCTTTTTATCCCTATAAATAGACCAGCTCTTTCCAAATCAGACCAAAACCTAATTTCTAGGGATCCACCCCCTGTCCCTCCACCGCCGCCGCCCCATCTCATCATCCACATCGGGATCTACATCCCACCAACACATCGCCTCCACCTTCTCCTCGATTCATCGCAGCAGCCAACCACCACCCTCCGCCCGAGACCCTGGCTGTCGCTCCCAAGATCCTCTGCCTGCGCTCTCTCCGCAGCCGCCCGAGGACGCGCCTCCTCGTCCCTGCATAGCCCGCGAGGCACCGGCCTCCTCAGCTCCTCCGGCCCTGCAGCAACCTTGCCGGAGCAGCGAATCAGGTCGTGCCTTCTTGCTTCCCTCTCGTTCTCCTGTATCCTCCCGTAGCTCTCGCTCATGTCGTCTCTCTCTCCCCTTGTTTTCACTGCAGGAAGCTCCATGCCATGGCCTCCCCAGCTAGCCGACCGCGTTGCTGCCGTCGCCTTCGTGCCTTGCAGTCCCGGCCTTCCCCGTTGCCTCGCGCCGCTCGCCGGACGAGCAGCTCACCTGAGTCATCGCGCCGCTCTGCCAGGCCGTGCCCCCGCCACAAGAGCTCGTCCTCCATGGCGACGAAGGCCTCAAGCTCATCGGTACCACCGCCGCCGTGAATGGACCCCGCCCCGCATCTGCCACCTCCGTTGGTTCCCTTCTCCCCCCGCATGCCCGCCGTCTCTCTCTGCTTCCTTCCCCTGTTCCTTCTCTGAATCTATCTCTCTCCTTTCTTCAGACAACAGCAGCAGCCGTTGCACCCTCTCACCGGCGAGCCTAGGGGATGAGCCGCGTGCCCATGCCTCCTTCCCCACGTCCGAATCCGCCGATGCACCGTCCCGGGGTTCCGCGCCAACCCGCCGCCGTCTTTTGCGCCGTCGCCGACCTCCCCTGCTTCTGCTTCGAGCAGGAGGATTCGCTCGCAGCGCCGCCCTGCTCCTGTTGACCGCGAGCCTCGTGAGCGCCTCTTGCCTCGCTCGTGGACCGGCCTCCAGGCCGCTGCCACTTTTCGTCGCTTTGGCCCAGCTAGGCCTCGCAGGCCCAATGTGAGGCACACCCCAGCGCCCCACCTTTTTATTTTTTTCTCCTGTTGGGCTAGCCTGTTGTTTCGGCCTGTATAGTTTTTTTTAGGCTCTGTGAATTTCTGTATTTATCCTGAGTCTGCCAGTTTTGCAGAATAGCCCCTAAACTTCATGCATTTAATAACTTCACAACCGTGTATCGGATTAAAACAAACTTTATATGTAAAATGCTTAGAATTATGTGTAGATTAATAATATGCCACTTTCATGCATGTTAAAAATGTTTAAACTTGTTTGCTTTGTTTAGCTATATGCCATGCTAAAATGTTTTAATTCATAACTAAATAACAGTAGCTCCAAACCTAACAAACTTTATATGTAAATGGGGTAGAAAAATACATAGATTATCATGGTGTACTTTCTTTGCTTGTTAACAACTCTAAAATATGGTTTAGGGCAGAACAGTACCTAATCCATAAATATGCATATGAGGATTTTCCGGAATTGTTGTTGTTGTTTCCGGCCTCATTTAAACTTGAATAGATAGTTAGTTTAATTATGCTTCACCTCTTTCCATGTTAATCAAAATTTAATATTGTTGGGTACATAAATGAGATCGAACTAAATAGTGGAATGTGGTGTTTTGTCAATATGAATCTCGATGCATATTGAGCTTCACTTAACTTGTAGTGTTGTTTGTGCACTTTGACATGCCATGCATAATTAAACCGGACATGCGTCATACTTGGTTGTGCATCATGCTATGTGATGGTTGTTTACTATGTTGCTTGCTTCTTTCCGGGTTGCTTCCCCTGTTAGCTTCGGTTTCGCTCCGGAGTTGTGAGGATCCGTTCGGCTACGTCCGTTTGTCTCCTTCATGGACTCGTTCTTCTTCCTTGCGGGATCTCAGGCAAGATGACCATACCCTCAAAATCACTTCTATCTTTGCTTGCTACTTGCTCGCTCTATTGCTATGCCGTGATACCTACCACTTGCTATATCATGCCTCCCATATTGCCATGTCAAACCTCTAACCCACCTTGTCCTAGCAAACCGTTGTTTGGCTATGTTACCACTTTGCTCAGCCCCTCTTATAGCGTTGCTAGTTGCAGGTGAAGATGGTGTTTGTTTCTTGTTGGAACATGGTTATTGTTGGGATATCATTATTATATCTTGTTTACTTTAATGCACCTATGTACTTGGTAAAGGGTGGAAGGCTCGGCCTTATGCCTGGTGTTTTGTTCCACTCTTGCCGCCCTAGTTTCCGTCATACCGGTGTTATGTTCCTTGATTTTGCGTTCCTTACACGGTTGGGTTATAATGGGAACCCCTTGACAGTTCGACTTGAATAAAACTCCTCCAGCAAGGCCCAACCTTGGTTTTACATTTGCACTAACAACCTATCACCTTCCTTTGGGTTCTGCAGACTCAAGGGTCATCTTTATTTTAACCCCTCCCCCCCGGGCCCGTGCTTCTCTAAGTGTTGGTCCGACCTGAGCGATGTCCGGCGCCCCCTGGGCAACCAGGGTCTATGCCAACCCGACGTCTTGCTCATCCGGTGTGCCCTGAGAACGAGATATGTGCAGCTCCTATCGGGATTTGTCGGCACATTTGGGCGGCTTTGCCGGTCTTGTTTTACCATTGTTGAAATGTCTTGTAACCGGGATTCCGAGTCTGATCGGGTCTTCCTGGGAGAAGGAATATCATTCGTTGACCGTGAGAGCTTGTGATGGGCTAAGTTGGGACACCCTTGCAGGGTTTTGAACTTTCGAAAGCCGTGCCCACGGTTATGGGCAGATGGGAATTTGTTGATGTCCGGTTGTAGAGAACCTGACACTTAACTTAATTAAAATGCATCAACCGCGTGTGTAGCCGTGATGGTCTCTTTCCGACGGAGTCCGGGAAGAGAACACGGTCTCGTGTTATGCTTGAACGTAAGTAGTTTTAGGATCACTTCTTGATCTTTGTAGCTTCTCGACCGTGCTTTGCTTCTCTTCTCGCTCATTTGCGTAAGTTAGCCACTATATATGCTAGTGCTTGCTGCAGGTCCACCTCACTACCTTTTCCTACCCATAAGCTTAAATAGTCTTGATCGCGAGGGTGTGAGATTGCTGAGTCCCCGTGACTCACAAATTACTTCCAAAACCACATGCAGGTGCTGATGATACCAGTGCAGGTGACGCAACCCAGCTCAAGTGGGAGCTCGATGAAGATCTTGTTCGTTGTGTCGTTTCATTCCCAGTTGATCAGTAGTGGAGCCCAGTCGGGGCGATCGGGGACCTAGCATTAGGGGTTGTCTTTCTTTATTTGGTTCCATAGTCGGACCTTGATTGTATTCTGGATGATGTAATGTTATATTTATGTATTGTGTGAAGTGGCGATTGTAATCCAACTCTTTATCCCTTTCATATTCAGTACATGGGATGTGTAAAGATTACCCCCTCTTGCGACATGCCTACTATGCGGTTATGCCTCTAAGTTGTGCTCCGACGCGTGGGAGATATAGCCGCATCATGGGTGTTACATCTACCCTCATAGTTGTCATGGGTGGAGTTGCAACTGGTAGTGAGAAAAATGGCTCCTGAATCATCGGATTAGGTGCATGCACCCTCTTCTCCTCAAGATCAATTTTCCGAGCTACAAAGCTCCCCCTCATCATTTCGTCCTCTAAGAAGACTGCATTTTTTGGTTCTACAAACTTTGTATACAAACTTTGTATATCTATCTGGGTAGTAGAAACGAAAACCTTTTGATCTGTCTGGATAGCCAATGAAGTGGCAACTTATTGTTTTGGGATCTAACTTTGCAATGTTTGGATTAAACATTTTGGCCTCAGCAGGGCACCCCCACACCCCGAAGTGTTGTAGGGAGGGCACCCTTCCTATCCATAGCTCGTACGGTGTTTTGGGCACCGACTTGCTTGGTACTCTATTGAGAATGTGAATGGCAGTTCTAAGCGCCTCCATCCATAATCCCAATGGAAAGTTGGAATAACTCATCATGTTGCACACCATATCCATAAGTGTATGGTTGCGCCTTTCAGCTACTCCATTTTGCTGAGGCTCGCCCGGCATTGAATACTGGGCAACTATGCCAGTCTCCTGCAAGAACTTCGCAAAAGATCCAGGGACTTGGCCATATGGATTGTGCCGACCGTAGTACTCTCCCCCACGGTTGGACCTTACTATCTTTATTCTTTTATCATGCTGATTTTCAACTTCAGCTTTGAATATTTTAAATTTATCCAACACTTCAGATCTTTCTTTGATCGGATAAATATAACCATAGCAAGAGTAATCATTTGTGAATGTTATGAACAAGTCATATCCATCCACACTTTTCACCGGAAATGGTCCACAAATGTCAGTGTGGATGATTTCTAGTGTGCTTGTGCTATGGATTGCACCTTTTTGATTTGTTTTATATACTTTCCTTTAATGCAATCTACGCATTGTTCTAAGTCTGAGAATTGTAATGGAGGAAGAATTTCACTTTTGACTAATCTTTCTATTCTCCCCTTCGAAATATGGCCCAAGCGACAGTGTCATAATTTCGACGAGTCGAATGTTCTCTTTCTTTTCTTTTGTTCTTTATTTGATGCGGAAACATGTTCATTCACATTGCATACAGAATGCACATTTTCACGAAGTGATAACAAATAAAGCTCATCGTGTAGTAAAGCATTACCCACATAAGCATTATTATACCATATGGCACACTTGCCATGTCCAAAATAACACTCATAATTTTCTTTGTCCAAACATGAAACGCTAATTAAGTTTCTATTACATGAAGGAACATAAAGAACATCTCTAAGTAGAAGCTTGAATCCATCGGCTAACTCCAAGGAGATGTCACCGACAGCTTCGACTTCTGCTTGAATTCCATTGGCTACTTCAATGCCTCTTTCTCTTCTTAGCGTAGTCCGGGTCGAATGGAATCCCTGTAAACAATTTGCAACATGAACAGTTGCCCCTGAGTCAATCCACCAAGTAGATTTCGAAAACTGTGTGTACAAGGATTCATTAACTAAGGAAACAATGTTGTTACCTTGCTTTTCCATTAAGGACTTCAGCCAAATAGGGCAGTCTTTCTTGTAATGCCCGGTTTGCTTACAGTGGAGACAAGTGTCTTTGTCCACTGGGAAAGGTTGTTGCTGACGCTGATGCTGATAGGGAGCTTTTCCTTGTGGCTTTGAAGGAGAACTTTTGTTGTTTTGGTTGTAGTTCTTTTTCTTGTGATCCTTCACATAGTTGAGTGTACCACCATGTGAGGCTTTTAGTCTGTCTTCTTCTTGGACACACATCGCTATTGTCTTTTCAATGTCCCATGTTCCAGGTGACATATTGTAGTTCACAACAAAAGTTTCAAACTCCTTTGGCAGTGAAGCCATGACCAGGTGGACCAGGAGCTTTGGTTTGATCTCCAGATCCTCATCCATGGGCTTTAGCTTTGCTGCCATATTGCTCATCCTGAGGATGTGCTCTCTTATTCCACCACCTGTGTATTGTTCTGTCACCAGTTGTTTTAACACCTGAGTGGCATATATCTTTGAAGAGCCAGTGAACTGGCTCTTTATCTTTGTGAGCAACTCCCTTGCGGAAGTGCACTCTGCAATGGAGCCCGCAATGGTGCTCTCAATTGTATTCTTTATAAAGGACATGCACTTTTTGTTTGCATTGACCCACTTTTGGTTTTCTATGATGTAGGACATCTCCAAAGGAGCATAATCCCCCCTCTTTTTAGCCCATGCAGCATCATCATCAGTGGTCTCTCTTACTGGCCCAGCTCGCGTGTGCTCTGTGCCCGCGGCTGCACCCGCGCCGCCGCTCTCCACTTTTGGCCCATCGGCCCAGCGCGAGCTTAGGGTTTGCCCATGGCCGTCGGATCAGATCGAACGGTCCAGGGCGCCGATCGATGGATCAAAACAGCGCCCGGTCGTCCAGATCCAAACCCTAGGCCATTTCCCCCTCGCGCGCCTCTCTCGCGCCACTCGCCTCTATTCCGCACGGGACTTCATCGGCAACTGCGTTGAGCGCCACCGCGTGGGAGCGCCGGCCGCACGGCGACGGCGTACACCACCGCGCCGCGCGAGCCTTTCCATTTCTTTTCCCCTTCCCCTTTTTATCTTTCCTCTATTTCTCCCCTTCTCCCGCATCAAAGAGAGTGAGAGAGAGCAGAGAGACACAGCCATCCTTCCCGATGCGGCGGGTTGGGGCCGCGCCGGCCGCCGGCGACGGCGTCGAGCCGCACGAGCCTGCTCCTCCTTTTCGTTCTTTTCTTTTCTGTTTCTCTCTTCCACCACTACCCAACAGTGAGAGATAGAGAGGAGCTCGACGGTGGCGCCGTTGCCATTCCCTTCGCCGGCTGCGCGTTCCCCTCTGTGGTGAGCGCGCCGCCGTCGAACGGATCGGCCGCGGTGCACTTTGCCCCTCGCGGGGTGGTTCTTCGTCCGGCGCCTCGGCTTGCCGATGCGCGTCCGGATTGAGAGGAACAGGCGCGGCCATGACGGCGGCGCTCTTTGCCGGCAAGGCCCGAGGCCATACTCCGGTGAACTTTTAGGGTTTTGTTTACTCTGCCCTTCTAGGGTTCTTTAGGGAGGGAAAAAACCTTTCTTTGATTGCTTTCTACCGAAAATCTAACCCGATCTGGCTGATACCATTGATAGAGCGCTTTGGATCGAGTCGGTTAGATCTTCCGGTGAACCTACCTTCTGGTGGTGCAGATGAACTCGATCCAGCACCGGCCATGGTGGAGTAGGGGCCGATGATGGCAGAGAGATGGCGGCAGTGGTGGAGCTTCCCGTAAGCGCCGTGCTAACCCTAGATCGGAAGGGATTGTCGGTGGGGTTTGTGGCAGCGATTAACCTCTTAAGTCATGCCCCGGCCCCCACCTCTGTTTATATAGCGCGGGTCACAGGGGCCCACCAACCATGGTTTGGTTGGGCGCCCCCGATCAGGGCGCGAGTCAAGGGCCCGTTCGACCCGTTGGGTTCGAACGGGATAGAGATCAACCTAACAGAGGGGACGACTGGACCGCGGGTTTGGTCGGATAAAGCTGAAAAAATTTCGTTGCGACAAGAATTACGGGACGAAGGGAGTATATACTAAGCATCCAGGACAAGAGGTAAAGTATCAACAACAGGATACAAAATCAGGCTATGCATCACGTCGTACCAATGGATGCATGCATGCATGACATGCTCACGTCGTACCAATGGATGCATGCATGCACGCACGCGGTTGAAGCAGCAGTGTACGTCCAAGTAGGCGCGTGGGACACTGGAAGTGAAGTGGAGCTAGCTATTGAGTCCGATCGTGTGCCGGACGATCGATGACGATGAGCGCGCTTAAAACAACCCAAACCGAACGAAACCCAATCGAATCTAATCGAATCGTTTTGCTGTCTCTCGCCGGCGCTGCGTATCCATCCAGTGTACGTACACGCGGTCACTTCATGGGATCGTAAACGGAAACGAGGCGGGAGCGGCACCGATCGAGATGAATGGCAAGCTTGCGAGTTGCGAAATGGCAAGCTTGCGAGTTGCGAAACGGAAATGATGCCAGACGATCGATCATCGCGCGCGTGCTAGCTAGCTAAGCTGAAACAACGAATCCGAATGCGAAATGAAGAAGGCTAGCTAGCTAGCCAGACAGCTAATTAAGCAACTCGATCTACCGCTTACAATACGTCGTTCTTCTTCTCTCTTCCTTCCAATCCATCTCTGTTCTTCTTCTCCTTCCCACCGCATCGATCCAATCTATCCCCCCTTCTATTCGCCGGCGATGGCAACCCTCCCCGTGTCAACGCCGCCGGGACTTCTCCCGCGCCACCATACCTACCCTACCGCCACGTCGCCGCCGTACGTGCCGGCGGTCAGCAGCCCATCCGCCGCCTATCGCGTCGTCGCCCTCGTCCAATGGACCCGGCCTTACCGAGGCTGGCACAAGCTCAACTTTGACGGGTCCGTCCACCACGACGGCTCCGGGCGTGCGAGCATCGGAGGCGTCATCAGGGACTCATACGGCCACACCATGCTCGCGTTCGCGGAGAGGACGCCGCACGCGGGTGTCGGCCAGGTCGAAGCTAGGGCGCTTATTCGTGGGCTCAACCACGCGCTTGCGATCGGATGCAATCGGCTCGTCGTCGAGGGCGACGACCTCACCTTGGTGAGGCTGCTTCGCGGTGAGTCGGCGCACACGCGCATTCCATGGGACATGTACGACCACATCGTCCGTCTCCTTCGCTGCTTCGAGGATGTGGTGGTGCGGCACGTCTACCGAGAAGGCAACCAGGTGGCCGACACCCTCTGCCATGAAGCGTATCGGCGCCCCGGAGTGTGGCGATTGCACCAGCTGCTCCCACCTGCCGTCTGGGCCAAGGTCGAGGACGACCGTCACGGTGCAGTATACGAGCGACTCCGACGGTCACGAAGATGATGACTACCGACTGGCGAAACTGCAAGCGGATGCAAGACCCCATGCATGAAGTGTTAGTATCGCTTCCTATACTATGCATGCATGCGTCTCTTTATCCTTTGTCACTCTACTAGGTTCTGCAGCTACTATGCTTAGAGACGATTCCAGTGGTCTTTGAATCTCCGTCAAGCACTAGTAATTTTACTAGAGCTTTAGCAAGTCTCCAATCGGGCAGCAAACCATATAATGACGTGCATAACATAGTTCACTATATCCTAATTAATCTGGTCCTAAGCTAAAGGGTTTAAGTAAATAAAGGGCCTTTACAATAACAAAATAGCAGATAACTGAGGAAAACTCATTTATGTACTGCAAGCAAGCACGGGATGGAGCGTAAAACGCACTCGTTGCAAAAAAAAGTAAATAGAGGTAAAACGCCCGTTTGCTACCCGGCTTGTAGCAGGATTGGGAGTAGAATTGAACTTGTTGATGCACGCGTAATTGTGTGAACTGCCTAAAGGTCTGGAGACTGTGCTAATAGTTCTGTAAAATTATTCTTGGTTGATCTAGATTCTTTGGCACTGGTGTCTTCTTTCAGCTAAACCTGCAGTTTCCTATGACCGACAAGGGTTATTGAACTATTGTGTGCATGCATGTGTGGGTGAAGCTTTGAGCCTAAGCAAGTCCTCGATGTAACCGGTCGAGTTGTAACCGATCTATGTAATGGAACGAAACATTGTTGACTTGAATTTTTATGCAAATTTGAAGTTACTTTTCTTTCGATACATTTATCCTAGTATGCTTATTCTATATAGCTTGTTTTGGTCGGAAATGTGTGCATCTTGCATACGATTGCAATAGTTGACTATCATTGGTAACCGTGTCATCATCCCGGCCCCGCCCCTAATCTCCCGCCACATCTGACAACCATGGGCACTCTCACATGGTTTGTTGCATATGACACCGACAAGGCACTGTGACGGTGTCCTAGATAGGGGGGTGCTAACCTGGTCGTCCCGTCTCTTCGGGTGGGCCGATGGGACCTCATGTGTGATCAAGATGGACTCCGGAGGCCGTGTAAAGGAGGCGTGATCTAGACTGCCTCCACCGAAGACTTGATGTATACTCCAAGATCTCTCCTGTCGCCTTCCTCCTAGATACCGACCTTGTAACCCTAGATCCCCTCCCTGGCGTGTATATAAGCCAAATGGTGTAGCCCATAGAAGGGAGATCAACGCAATATCATTCACCTAGCCTTAGAATTAGACCACACATTATGATCTTGAGGTAGATCAACTATGTATTCGATACATCTCCATCAATATAAACAAGAGCATGACATAAGGTTTTACCTCCATCAAGAGAGCCCGAACATGGGTAAACATTGTTTCCCTACTTGTCCCTATTACCATTGATCCAAGATCCACAGCTCGGGACACCCTATCCCGAGGTCTGCCGGTTTTCACACCGACACTAGTGCTTTCATTGAGAGTTCCGTCGTGCGGTCGATAGAAGAATCAATGGGATCACCGGTCAACAGCTCCGAGCTCGCAGGGATGGATTTTACGCCCGAAGCATCGAGCATGAGGACGTCTCCACGTAAAGTGGAGGCAAAGCATAACCCCTCCTTTGCCCCTGCGGGGGATTCTCCTAAAGACGATGGGCTAAGGTACTTTTTGGAAATCGATTCAGACGGCGGCCAACCAGCGGTCCAGAAGGTTGATCTTCGAATCAACTCACCCAGGCCAATGGCCGCTGGTCCAACATTTGGTGGGGATAATAGGTTTTAAGACACTCAATCTCTAGAGGTTGAGACTTGAGACGCATCAGCTCGTCTCCCACCCGGAGAGTATCGTCCCGATGACTCCGGCCCGCCTGATGTTTGGGACCTAGCTTACGTACAACAGCTCCTAGACGAACTTATTAGGTGTTTATGGGCTAGATTCTCATCTGTCAAAGACATGATATCGGCCTACCAGGACTCTGATATAATCACGGCCCTCCAGTGTGGGTGTAAGGATAAAAGCATGTCGAACGCCCTTGCCCGTTGCTGCGTTCAAACGCTTCCGGAACTGACCAACGTGGTAGCACAATTCTGCGCCATTGAAGATGCCTGGTTGGCCGAGGAAAACGTGGATTCGATCTACGGAGATTACTCAGAACACGACCGATCGGCACCTTGGCGTGAACCTCGCAAACGGGGCCAGGATAGACACGCCGATAACCTTCGACCGTAATGACCAGCCAAGATCGGCCCTGGATAGGTGTCCCTCTGTGCTGGTTCGCAACCCCATTGTGGATAACTGCTGACCCCGGAAGGTCCTTATGGACGGAGGCAGCAGTTTAAATTTGATATATGCTAATACTCTGGAAAAGATGCACGTTGATAAATCGCGCATAGAATAGAGTGCCACCACCTTTAAAGGCACAGTTCCCAAACGAGAGGCACGTTGTAGCGGGAAGATAACTCTGGATGTAGTCTTCGGAACTCCGGATAATTATTTTTCCGAGGAGATTACGTTCCATGTCGCCTCTTTCAAAACTGGATACCATGCCCTTCTCGGACGGGACGCTTTTTCCAGATTTCAAACTATACCGCATTACAGTTAGATGAAGCTCAAGATGGCAGGCCCTGAAGGGATAATTACCATCTCTAATGACCCCGACAGGGCACTCAAAACCAAGAATAAGACGACGTCTCTCACCCTCAAAACTCTCGCCGGAGCTTTCGAGACCAAAGAGCTAACCACGCTACGCACCAAAATCGACCAGGACGATATCATCCTCGACAAGAGATCGAAATCCACTTCTTTCAAACTGGCCGATGAGATAATCAAATTCCAAGTACACCCCACGGACCTTGCTAAAACGGCATCCATAGGGGCAAACCTCGAACTAGAGATTGTCGAGGCCCTACATACTTTCCTTAAGGAAAACTGGGACATATTCGGCTGGCACCCTTCCAATATGCCAGGATACCTCGCAAGCTCGCAGAGCATAGCTTGAACATATTAAAAGGCTATAAACCTGTCAAGCAAACACTTCGACGTTTCTCTAAGCCCAAGCGTCAAGCAATGGGCGAGGAACTGGCTAAACTATTGGAGACATGGTTTATCCGAGATATAAAAAACCCCGACTGGCTGGCCAATTTGGTTATGGTACCAAAGAAGGATAAGTCATGGCGCTTGTGGGTCGATTTTAAATACCTCAACAAAGCTTGCCCCCAAAGACCCCTTACCCTTACCCTGTATCGACCAAATCATAGATGCCACAGCGGGCAACGACGCGCTATGCTTCCTGGATGCCTACTCAGGATATCATCAAATGAAGATGCAGGAATCCGACCAGGTAGCAACGGCATTCATTACACCCTACGGGCCGTTTTGCTTCAACACAATGCCTTTCGGACTAAAGAACGTTGGCGCCACGTACCAACGTATGATCCAAACATGCCTGGAGAAACACATCGGAAAGACCGTCGAAGCGTATGTTGACGATGTGGTTGTCAAAACCAAACACGTCGGCCATTTGGTAGACAACCTCCGTGACACATTTGCCAGCCTGCGTCGCACCCTGGCCAGGTTGACTAGGTTGACTGTTGACTTGGTCAAACTCACAGGCGAGCGTACCCGTTATAGACTAAAACAATATAACAGTGGATTAAATTAACTAATTAAGCTAATTAGATACTGGGACCCACTTGTTAGTGTCATATTAGTTAATAGATTAAGTTTATTTTAGAAAATAAGTTAATTAGCATGTGGGGTCCACATGTCACTGACCAGGGGTTACCCAGCTAGCAAGTTGACTTGGTCAGCGCAGTCAACGGGGCTCATGAGACCCACCAACAGTGACTCAGGGTGGGTCCCAGGGCCAGCCACGTCAGCGGCGGCACCGGAGCAAGCTCTGGCGACCATTTCCGCGACGGAGGGGCTCGGGCCGGCGTCAGATTTTGCCTACAGTGCACCATTTGGAGCGTGCGGCGACCCGTTCAAACGGGGGTTCAGCGCCATGTCGTTTGGTGGCGGTGTCACGGACGGGTGTGGCGCGTAGCGACGACGGCGACCACCTAGGTGGACGCCGGAGCTCGGGCCTCGGCTCATTCGAGCATAGAGCATGGGGAGGCGTGTGCGTGTGCTTGTTGGGCTCGTGCAAGCACTAGGAGCACGATGTCGTGCCCGGACGGGAGTCAGGATGGCTATGGCCGCGACGGCGAGGCAAGGCCATGACAGCGGCTATGGCTACGGGCGATGGGAGACATCGCTAAGGGAGGGGAAACAAGCAGTAGGTCACCGGGTGGCACACGGTTGCCGGCGATGGTTTAGTAGCTGTAGAGGGCGACAAATTCAACGTCGAACGTCGGCTGGTCCAGAGGAAGAAGACGGTGGCGATCTAGCGATGCAGGGGATCCCAGGTTCGCCGTGTGGTAGCAGTCGACACGGTGGAGCAGAACGGAGCTAACGGGCACGGTGGCGCGGCGCGGGGAGGTAGGTGGCTATGCGGGCGAGCTGGCGACGGCGATGGATGAGGCGGCCATGGAGGGAGAGGAAGGAGCGGAGCGAGAGGAGGGGGAAATCTAGGTCGTGTCCAGGCGTCGACGATGGCGGTCTCATCCCCCCACGGCCGTCTGTAGAGACGCGGGCGACGAGGTGGCTCGACGGGGACGGGCGCGTGCACGAGCGCTCGGTCGCGTTTGACAGGTGGAGGACGTCGGGGGAAGCAGGCTGGGCAGGCACTGTGCACAGTGCCATTTCTCCCTTTCTTTCTAATTTTTTTCTCTTTTGCATTTCTTTTTAGTACCAAATGAGTTTTCTAAAATATGGAACTTGGCCACTTAATTACATTGCAATATTTGGCACCACAAAAGGTTTCGGAGATATTTGAATTTTTCATAAATGAAAAAATATTTAAATATGCTGATTTGACGCTGTTTTAATTGCTAGAGCCCTTTAAGCAATTAAGTGAACAAACCAAAAAAATCGAAAAAATGCACCTCCCTTTAGGTACAGATATCTATATACTCTCATAAAAAGCAGAGTTGATGATAATGGTGTGCCTGCCATCCTGCAATATAGGCCATCTGATCTATATCTAACGGATATGAAGGAAACTATGAGAATTTACCCGCATTCCTCTCCACATTTGCAGATAAAACCTTCCCTCGTTCATCATTTTCTCCCACAAGATCTAGATAGTTATATGAATAGAAAGGCTGTAGGTGCGGAAGTATCCTTTTCTACTCCTGGGTGCCTTTGCACCCAGGATTTTTTGAATAGTAAAATGCGAAAAGTTAGTAAACAAATTTGTTCCGTTCATACGTTTTCTAATCTCTGTCTACTGCAACCCAAATAGAACACCAAAACTGACTAGATTTTCTCATGAACTAGCTAGGATAGCTAGATTTTCTCCTCCAGATATCTGGATGGACACCACCCTGGATGTGGTTATTCCTCTTGTTGCAAGCGATGCTATGACGAATGAATAAAGGAGGAGATAATTGTCAAAAAGAACACAAAAACTGCATGATGCACAAAGTTACAAGGCTTAAAGCAGAATCTTCAAAGCTAAACCAATTTGACATGATTAGTTCCCTAAAAAAATTGACATGATTAGTTTGAAGAGCCATACGATGCCGGCTTTGGACAAGTCTTTCAAAACAAAAATTGACAGCCTTCTGATCCTTGGCGAACAATTGCTGAATTGCAAGAGAAGGGCAAGCTAGCTACAAGAATGTATTTTACAACAATGACAGAAGCGATCCAGAACGGATGCAGCATTGTTCCCCACGCTCAGTTCTGTGCTAACTCCATCTGCAGTAACCATGCCAGCAACTGCATCCGTCTAACCTCGCATTGTACAGTTTTGGACTTGTAGCAGGGAAAAGAAGGCAAAAGAAGGATACTGAGCCAGCCAGAAACGCTAGCGATGTCACTCCTGGAACACAGATAAGCACCGGGGAGAAGTTTTACAACTTTGCATGAGCTTACTTTTCTTTCTTCAGAGAAAGAACATCATATGCACATACCTCTTGTTCGCGGTGATGAGAACACAGGCAAACCCATCATGTTACACAATATGTGAGCAACAATAGGAGACACAAGATTCCCTGCAGTTTTTTAGAACAAAAGTTGATCAATATGTCATGTTTGTCAAGACAAAATTAAAGTACACTTTCAGTCAAAACATATGAACCAGCTCACCCATGCAGCAAGTTACCAAGCGAAAAGGCATGGCACTTAGTACAAGTGAAATTTCATTTTTCTAACCAGTTCACAGGGCATAAGCTTAGTGAGTGCCATAGCAGAAAGATAGAGTAAATTTACCAGAACAACGCCTGTTCTCAAGAAACTTTTCTTAGTTCATAACAAGGCCATCACAAACAACACGGCTTTTGTATCAGTATCACTGTTGTAGGCTTTTAGCAAACCACACCTTCTACGATTTCACCTGAACAAACATTTGTGGGGGCCATCATCAACCACACGACCGTTACGGGGCCAGAGCAACTTCGTAACAGTGCCGTCAGGTTTGTCTCACTAACTACCGAGTCACGCTTTTCAATTCTCTTGAAAACCTACAAGGCATAATTTCTAACGCTGACACAGATGAAGTCTGCTTTTACAAAACTAATCCTAAAAGGGTGTAATTATTTGATAGTTTGCCAAAATATATGGTTTCACAAAATTAGACTGTCATGTTGGATCAGCAGATGGGTTTAATGAGCACAATATTTTCAATTGTGTTTATAAATTTGGTCCATGTGGGAAGCCCAGTTTCTAAATTTCAGACCTTGCATGGTTTAGTTCCATATTGCCGAAGTAAGGCAGGAGAGAGCAATAAAAGTCAGCACACTTGTCATTCCTTAAAACTTGAAACACATGGCACAAAGAGGTTTGGCTACTCACAAGCCAAACACACGGCCGCATGACTTGAGACACAAGTCAGACAAGTCCCCCTTACTTTTCTTGAACCATGCCCCCTCACAGAAAAATGAATGTGATTCAAACAGTTGAATTCTAGGCTTAATCTGTATTAACTCTGTCAGTTAATGCTAAGTGCACACTAGGACCCAAATTGCGTCTCGTCCCATTCTTCCTCGTTATTAATCTATGTTGGGCATTACAGTGCTAAACATCATCCTCCCTCTATGCATGCATTGATAAGGAAGGTGGGCAGAATCTCCAAACCGTTGCCAGAGCCCACAGAGATCTCCTGCATGGGGCAGCAACAATGTTTGCGGCGGCGTTTTCCATGCAAACACTTTCTGCATCCTCAACGTACGAGCATTGCATTGCTTTGTTTTCAACAGCATCCTTACTGTAAGTTTTTCAAGAGAAAGTAGCAGTAAGAAGAGGAAAGTTCTCAAGAAGAACTTACTATACGGTTCATGTCGAAATTAAAGCAATGCAGTGCTGGAACACCATGGATGCAGAGGACACAGCAAGCAGTCAAGTGGATAACGCTACCAAGAAACCTGTGTCAATGGTTTGGAGATTCCACTCACACTCCTCAGTGAAGATGAGAAGGGACGATGATGTTTAGCAGTGCCAGGGACGGAGCCAGAAAAGTTGTATGAGGAGGTGCAATTGTTGCTGCATCATCGTTGGGGAGGGCCAGAACAGCTAAAATACAATATTTTGCTACCAAAACATCATATTAGTAGCTCTAACAGTGTTGTTTTATCATTGTTGGCCTGGGCCATGGCCCCAGCTCGCCCCCTACTGCCTCCGTCCCTGAGCAGTGCAGCATCCCAGCAGAGAATAACAAAGAGGAAGAAGTTGTGAGGCCAAAATTCAGGTCCTGAACTTGGACATCTCCTGCTCCTCGTGTACCACTAGCTTACAAAAACTGCTACAATCAACAGCCCTAATACATTAATATTTGACTCGCTGTTCTGATTTGATCACCCAGACACCCACTAGTAACTGACAGAGTTAATACAAATTAAGCACAATATACAAATATTTGAAATTTTGAATTGCATTCAGTATGAATTAAGATAAGCAAGGTTCAGCAAAATTAAATGCACTTGAACTGCCATGTAGCGCCACATCAGAGAGCTCAGCCACGAATCTTAAGGCACGAATACTGAAAAGTCACCAAGAGTACACAAGTTTGTGTTTAACCAAAGTTCTTTCATGCCATGCCTCCCAAGTTGGGATCGAACCAACTTTACATTACCAAAAGGGATTAAACCAACCTTGTGCTAGCAATTTGGGACTAGGAACTACAAACTTTGGAATATAGAGGCTAATACTTTAGAAGTTAATCTGACTAGCATTTGCCGCAGCACGAACTAGGACCAACGGCAAGTAAACCTAACATCTTTAAAAAAAGCTAGAAATATAAGAGCTAATTGGAAAAGGAGTACTAGGAAGGTATAAGCAATAGTGACGAATCAATGATATAGCTGAAATAAATAATCCCTCAATTTTCTGTTTTCAAAAACAAAAAGGGAATTAGTAGGACCTGTTCGGATGAACAAAAATGCAGCATACCACCCGAAAATTACAGTGTAGCCTAATTGGACACCTGAGAATGGAAGAAAAGAGTCATGGTAAGTTCAGCAAGGGAAGGAAAAGGTGTTCGCAAATGGTGAAACCAAAGTAATTGTGCAATCTCTGATGATAAGTTTCAAAAAATACATGCAGAACTACGGACAAACAGAAGACTAATGTGTGTAATATGACTAGCTATCAAAAAGTCAGAATGAATATAATCTGTACCAGCAATCACGATTCTCTAACACATATAGTATGTGAGCTAAGAAATGATTCTTATAAACGAACGCTACGAAGGAAGTAAACACTAAATAGCATGACAGAATAAAGACATCACATTCATATTTGAAGTACAATTAATTGTTTTGACAACAATTAGGCATGTGCAGTGTTACTCGCCCTATAAATATATAACGTATAACACGATGCTCCAAATGTTTAGAAGGGACCATTTGAGACCATGGTGTGACTAAATAAAATGTAACGGAAAAAGATAGGTGCTTATACAAGCTACTGCTTGCACTTTGGCAGGGACATTGGAATATACCAAAATATTCTTCGATAGATCACAGGTGCAGGCATAAAGGACACTCCAGCATGTAAAGTTAAATCATGGGCTCTTCTTAATTGCCCATGCTATCAATGAAGTTATACGGAGATTGTACAACATTAAAGGAGAAAATCAGATGGTGCGAAGAAAAATACCAACAATCAGGAGAGATCTCATAAAGTTGCATCCTTGTTGGTGAAGTTCAAACAAGTGGTTTAGGTGTGCTGTGAACAGAAAGACCCAGTTACTAACTGAGAGTAACACAAAACATAAAGGTAAAACTGAATGTGGTCATGCACCATTTCTAAACTCATACACCAATTGCAAGTTAGAAAAGGACGAATTACATAAATTAGCTGAAGGATTTGTGCCAGGCTGGTTCCTTTGAAGTGAAAACTGGTGCAATATATTATACCTATTTACCTAGGCTGAAGAAGATTGGACTCAGAAATATAATGTTATACATTTTGAATCCTCCACACAGAAGAAGAGGTATCATGCACGCCCTGAAAACCAGCTCCTCCGTAAACGGTGCCTGGTCAAAAGATCATCCTCAAATAACATCACCGAAAATAGAAAATGACACTGTTATCTCACTTTTCAGTTGTAACAATAATATAAACGGTGGCAGAGGGAGAATGGAGCTAGCAGGGGTCATGGCCAGCAGAAGTACTGGTCCAAATTATATTTTAGGTGCCGATACTTGGCCTTCCTTGTGAAATATAATGGAATTGCATTGCTTATCTGATCCCCATAACCACTGATTCATGGCTCTGCTTGCATTCTAATGTTAACAACTTGCACACATGAACTTGTTAGCTGATAATGTAGTCCTACAATTAGATGTTCAGTTAATAATCCCGCATTCACTGACACTAATACTATGTGACATTTCCACATCATCCAATAGGCAGTGTCAAACAATGGTATCAAGGGGAATAAGAACAAACCACTACGTAGTTCCGCCACACCATTACATCCTGTAAGGAGGTTTGCATCCAGCGAGCAAGCTTCTCGGTGCAGCTGACTCCCACCCCATCATCATCCGTGCCACACGAGCTTGACATGACCCAGAGTCTTGCGACGAATGACCCAGCATACACTAGGGATGTAAGGAGAAGTGGGATCACTACTGCCTCGAGCTGATCCATCAAAGCATTTCAGTCCAAGCATCAGAAGCTCACCACTTATTAGTGTATAATCAGAAGCAAAAAGTGGTAGTAATCGAGATACAGCTTGATTACCAAGTGATCACTACGGATGCCGAACACCGCGAGCGCCTTAGACGAGTCGCTCAAGCTCCATACCTGAGAGGTAGCAAGATAGGTCAGGGGATTTGAGATTCCTTCCGGGTATCAAACACTAGGGCTTAGATGGGGACTGGAAGGAGAGAAAGGGGGCACCTACGCCTAGGAGCGCCGCGGTGGCGAGGACGGAGGCGGCGGAGGACACGGCCGCGCACACGAAGCGGCGGTGGAAGAAGGCGCGGAGCGAGGTGGCGGGCGGGAGGCGGAGGAGGAGCGTGGGGGCGTAGAGGACGGCGACGTAGGAAACGGCCATGGCGGCGCACGCTGCCACCGCAGCCTTCCCGGGTATCGCCGGCGGCGAGGCGGGGTGGGAACCCGCCGGCGTCGCCATTAGCTCCGGTGAACTGGTTTTGCGCGGGGGAACTGATTTGGCGGCCGTGCTGTTACACGGCCCAGGACTTCGACCTCTTCGGGCAGATCGCGGGCGTTGCTTCCGGCCAGGAAGCGGCGGCGCTCTTCGTCGGGGTCGCGGACTGGTTGAGTTCAGCAGAGGCGCCGGTGCGGCTACTTGGACTTTGATTTTTTTATTTTTTTTTGTGTGTGCGCGCCCTGAACTTGGGACTCGGGTCTGTGACTACCGTCAGTTCGTGTTGCTGCTGTTGTGGGCAAATTTTACATTTTTGTGGGCAAATTTACCAATTTTGACCTGTGGATTAAAACAATTCAGAAAGTGAACTGGTGCGAAAAAGAAATATACTCAGCTGACCGTTTATATGGCGCACGACACGCAGGTGTCACACCTTACTATGCAGCGCCTTGCTCTCAGACGTTGCAGGCCTGGTCAGGGTGGCACCCCGGGGCCCGCACCTAGCAGTGCAGCGCCTAGCGTGTGGGCGCTGCATTGTGATTTAGAGGCAGTCGTGCCAAGCCCCAGTTGCAGAAACCACGCGCCGGCGGCCTCCTCCTCTCCCCCTCTCAAGCATCTCCCAAATTATTCAGATCTGACGATTTGGTCCGTGGATTTCTTCACCAATCCATCCTAGAAGGTACTCTCCTCCGATCCCCTTCTTTCTATCCAAAAAATGTATCTTATGTTGAAGATTTGTGGAACCCTTGTTTGATTGAATTAGAATCTTGCATGTATATATATTTGTGGGATTTAAGATTTGTAGATGATATGTATTTATTTTGTAACCCTGATTTAGTTTATTTCTACTGAAAAGATATGTTTTCTATGTTGAAAACCTAGATTGTTAAGCTGGACCTTATACATGTCTAGATGTTTGTGTTGATGTTTTTTAGATGAGTTAGGTGAAATCCTAAATTCGTATTAACAAGAATGCTTTGGATACATATGTTGAGATGTTATTTACATGAAACCATTATAGATATTACATTATTATTCAATTTTCCTTTTAGTTTTTACCAATTGTAGGCATTATTTGTGTTGATTGATGGCATGCTTTGATTAGGAAGCATAAGGAGTTAGCTAACGTATGTTTATTGTTTGAAATTTGTAGGATGATTTGACTTCTCGATGATCACTATGACACTCAACACCGGGCCTACATTATGTCGAAGGAGCATAAGGTAATAATGAAAGTGGTTGGTATGTTAAATCTTGTGTTTATTTGAAACACACATGTCACATATGTAATATTCTGATTTGCTTGTTTGTAGCCGCTTCAACCTCTGAAGATTCGGTCTCACGGGGTCACCCTTGGGGGGATGCACTATGATGAGCAGCACACACCGTGCATAAGAGACACGGGACTCCTCCCTTTCATTCAATTGGTCAGCCGGTCAATGCTGAACCTCAATGCTGCAGCAATAGCCACGCTTGTTGATCAATGGAGGCCGGAGACACACAATTTCCATCTTCGAACCAGGGAGATGACCATGACGCTCCAGGATATTGCTATGATCGTCGGTCTTCCTATCGAGGGGAATCCTCTTTGTATGAGCACCGGTTCTGATGGGTGGCGTGAGTAGATGAAGGCCCTTATCGGTATGGTTCCTCCAGAGCCTCCGGTACCAGAAGGAGACAAGAAGAGGGAAAGAGTCGCAGCCGGTGCTCCTTTCACCTGGATTGCATTCCACTTTGGGAATTGCCCTGAGGATGCTAATGATGATCAGGTCAAGACATATGCTCGTGTCTACATGTGGTACGTTATATCCAGGACTATGTTTGCTGATGGCACATGCAAGAATGCTCCATGGATGTGGCTGAATGCGTTGACCATCTTCGATAGCAAATGGAGTTGGGTTCGGCGACACTGGCTTACTTGTATAGACAGGTAGGCAGTTATTTCTTTTTTACTTCGTTGCTATATTACCAATGCAATCTTGTTGTTAATTGAACCATGTTTTTTATGTGCAGTTGGATGAAGCCTGTTGTAGGACCTCGAAGGACGGATGTATTGGTGGTTGTATGCTCGTACTTTCTGTATGGAACTGGGAGCGATTGTCGATTGGACGACCGAAGACCGTGAAGTACGAGCAATGGGACGACAAAGACGACCCACTACGATTCCCCACTTGGGCTTACAAGTGGGATGTGTTAAGTGAGACGGCGGATGATCCCTTGGTCATGTACAAGCAGTACATGAGCGAGTTGGACACGATTACGACTGAGCAGGTGACTTGATATTGCATCGGTCATTCTCATGATTTTATCGTAACTCGACATCAATGTTGCCTTGTTTTATGCTATGTTGCAGGTGGAATGGGAGCCGTATGAAAAAGGGGATAGATTTGGTAACCCTGGAGATTTCGTGTTGAATCCGATGTGCCTTAGGGATAGGGATCTTTGGCATATGTGGTGCCCACTCATGTGCAACTGGGCGGTTGAGTTTCATATGCCATATCGGGTGTTCCGCTAGTTTGGTTTGTTCCAGCCTCACCCGCCATTATGGGAGGACACAGACAAGTTGCTACACGGGTAAGAGAGGATGAACCTTGTGCACTTAGCAGCTTCTCAACGGTTTTGATGGTGTTAATATTGTGTTTTCTAACATGCAAGTTGGATAGGAGAAAGCAGCGCAAGATCAAGGATTGGACAAGCATCACAGGAAGTATGTCATACAGTTCGCGCTTAGTGTGGAGGAAGCTAAGGCTGGTTCATGATCCAAGCTTCGTGAGCACTGCCCGACCGCGTTCAACAACTACCTCACATGGTTTCTTGAAGTACATGTGTGGAGATATGCAAGCCGGCGTATAATGAGGAGATTTTGAAGATCCCACCGTCTTTGATGAGCTAACTGATACGTCTCCGTCGTATCTACTTTTCCAAACACTTTTGCCCTTGTTTTGGACTCTAACTTGCATGATTTGAATGGACTAACCCTGACTGATGCTGTTTTCAGCAGACTTTCCATGGTGTTATTTATGTGCAGAAACAAAAGTTCTCGGAATGACCTGAAACTCCACGGAACATCTATTTCGAAAATAAGAAAAATACTGGAAGAAAAATCCACGTTAGGGGGCCCACACCCTTCCCACGAGGGTGGGGGCGCGCCTGCCCCTAGGGCACGCCCCCCTACCTCGTGGGCCCCCTGACGCTCCACCGACCTCAACTCCAACTCCATATATCACTTTCGGGGAGAAAAAAATCAGAGAGAAGGATTCATCGCGTTTTACGATACGGAGCCGCCGCCAAGCCCTAAAACCTCTCGGGAGGGCTGATTTGGAGTCCGTTCGGGGCTCCGGAGAGGGGGATTCATCGCCATCGTCATCATCAACCATCCTCCATCACCAATTTCATGATGCTCACCGCCGTGCGTGAGTAATTCCATCGTAGGCTTGCTGGACAGTGATGGGTTGGATGAGATCTATCATGTAATTGAGTTAGTTTTGTTAGGGTTTGATCCCTAGTATCCACTATGTTCTGAGATTGATGTTGCTATGACTTTGCTATGCTTAATGCTTGTCACTAGGGCTCGAGTGCCATGATTTTAGATCTGAACCCATTATGTTTTCATGAATATATGTGAGTTCTTGATCCTATCTTGCAAGTCTATAGTCACCTACTATGTGTTATGATCCAGCAACCCCGAAGTGACAATAATCGGGACCACTCCCGGTGATGACCATAGTTTGAGGAGTTCATGTATTCACTATGTGCTAATGCTTTGTTCAGGTACTCTATTAAAAGGAGGCCTTAATATCCCTTAGTTTCCATTAGGACCCCGCTTCCACGGGAGGGTAGGACAAAAGATGTCATGCAAGTTCTTTTCCATAAGCACGTATGACTATATTCGGAATACATGCCTACATTACATTGATGAATTGGAGCTAGTTCTGTGTCACCCTATGTTATGATTGTTACATGATGAACCGAATCCGGCATAATTCTCCATCACCGATCCAATGCCTATGAGCTTTTCACATATTGTTCTTCGCTTATTTACTTTTTCGTTGCTACTGTTACAATCACTACAAAACACCAAAAATATTACTTTTGCTACCGTTACTTTTGTTACCGTTACCACTACTATCATATTACTTTGCTATGAAACACTTTGCTGCAGATACTAAGTTATCCAGGTGTGGTTGAATTGACAACTCAACTGCTAATACTTGAGAATATTCTTTGGCTCCCCTTGTGTCAAATCAATAAATTTGGGTTGAATACTCTACCCTCGAAAATTATTGTGATCCCCTATACTTGTGGGTTATCAAGACTATTTTCTGGCGCCGTTGCCGGGGAGCATAGCTCTATTCTTTGAGTCACTTGGGATTTATATCTGCTAGTCACTATGAAGAACTTGAAAGACGCTAAGACAACAATTTATTGCTCAACTACGGGGGAGGTAAGGAACTGCCATCTAGCTCTGCACTTGATTCACCTTTTGTTTTGAGTAAGCTTGCGACACCTAAACCTGCTTCTGCTATTCATTCTGATATGTCGCATGTTATTGATGATGCCACTTCTGCTATGCATGATACTTATGATGAACTATTTCTATGCTTGATACTACTGTGCCACTTAGTGAATTTCTTGATGAACAAATTGCTAGGGCTAGAGAGAAAGAAATTATTGAAACTGATTATATTGATGAAAGTGATGATGAAGACTTGCCTGTTATTCATGAGGGTTATGTGTTTGAAAAAGAAGCTGCTTTAGCTATTTTAGCTTGCAAAGATAGATATGAGCTTAAGAGGTATTAGCTAAATGGAATCAGCAATCTCTTAGTGCTAGAATGAAACCTGACCCTGCTTTTGCTACTTCACCTATCTGTGTTACTGATAAGGATTATGAATTCTCTGTTGATCCTGATATAATTACTTTGATTGAATCTGATCCTTTCCATGGCTATGAATCTGAAACTGTTGTGGCACATCTTACTAAATTAAATGATATAGCCACCCTGTTCACTAATGATGAGAGATCTCGCTATCTTTATATCCTTAAAATATTTTCGTTCTCATTAAAGGGTGATGCTAAGATATGGTTTAATTCTCTTGATCCTGGTTGTGTGCGTAGTCCCCAGGATATGATTTATTACTTCTCTGCTAAATATTTCCCTGCTCATAAGAAACAAGCTGCTTTGAGGGAAATATACAATTTTGTGCAAATTGAAGAACAGAGTCTCCCACAAGCTTGGGGGAGGCTTCTCAAGTTACTTAATGCTTTGCCTGATCATCCTCTTAAGAAAAATGAAATACTTGATATCTTTTATAATGGACTAACCGATGCTTCCAGAGATTACCTGGATAGTTGTGCTGGTTCTGTTTTCAGGGAAAGAACACTGGATGAAGCTGAAATTCTATTGAATAATATGTTGACAAATGAAAATAATTTGACACTTCCTGAGCCAGCTCCTGAGCCAATTCCTGAGCCTATTCCTAAACCAACTCCAAAGAAGAGAGGTGTTCTATTTCTCAGTCCCGAAGATATGCAAGAGGCAAAGAAATCTATGAAAGAAAAAGGTATTATAGCTGAAGATGTTAAGAATTTACCTCCTATTGAAGAAATACATGGTCTTAATCTACCGCCTGTTGAAGAAACATATGATCTTAATTCTCCATCTATTAAAGAAACTCATGGTCTCGATAACCCGACACAGGTAGTAAAGGTAAATTCTCTCTATAGATTTGATGAAGGTGATATTCATCACTATAAGTCTTCTAGACAATGCTTAGAAGAGTTTGATAATTTTATTGTCAAACAAGAAAACTTCAATGCTTATTTTGGTAGACAATTGAAATACAATTTTGATACGCTTGAACACTTGGGTGATTATATGTCTAATGTTAAAGGTGAACTTAAACTCATTACTAAACATGCTTCTATGGTTACCACTCAAGTAGAACAAGTACTTAAGGCTCAAAATGATTTTCTCAATGAAATGAATAGTAAGAAAAATGATTATGCTGTTAGAGTGGCTACTAGAACTGGTAGAATGACTCAGGAACCTTTGTATCCTGAAGGCCACCCTAAGAGAATTGAGCAAGATTCTCATAGAACTAATATTGATGCACCTAGGCCTTCTAAAAAGAAGAAAAAGAAAAATGATAGGACTTTGCATGCTTCTAGTGAACCTATTGTTGAACCACCTAAGAATCCAAATGATATCTCTATTTCTGATGCTGAAACACAATCTGGTAATGAACATGAACCTAATGAAAATGTTAATGATGATGTTCATGATGATGCTCAACTGAATAATGACAATGATGTAGAAATTGAACCTGTTGTTGATCTTGATAACCCACAATCAAAGGATCAACGTTATTATAAGAGAGACTTTGTTGCTAGGAAACATGGTAAAGAAAGAGAACCATGGGTTCAGAAACCGATGCCTTTTCCTCCCAAACCATCCAAGAAAAAGGATGATGAGGATTTTGAGCGCTTTGCTAAAATGATTAGACCTATCTTCTTGCGTATGCGATTAACTGATATGCTCAAAATGAATCCTTATGCTAAGTATATGAAAGATATTGTCACAAATAAAAGAAAGATACCGGAAGCTGAAATTTCCACCATGCTTGCTAATTATACTTTTAAGGGTGGAATACCTAAGAAACTAGGAGATCCAGGAGTACCTACTATACCATGCTCCATTAAAAGAAACTATGTTAAAACTGCTTTATGTGATCTTGGAGCCGGTGTTAGTGTTATGCCTCTCTCCTTATATCATAGACTTGACTTGAATAAGTTGACACCTACTGAAATATCTTTGCAAATGGCTGATAAATCAACAGCTATACCTGTCGGTATTTGTGAGGATGTGCCTGTTGTGGTTGCAAACGTTACTATTTTAACAGACTTTGTTATTCTTGATATTCCCGAGGACGATAGTATGTCTATTATTCTTGGAAGACCTTTTTTGAATACTGCAAGGGTTGTTATTGATTGCAACAAAGGCAATGTCACTTTTCATGTTAATGGTAATGAGCATACGGTACACTTTCCGAGGAAACAATCTCAAGTTCATAGTATCAACTCTATTGGAAAAATTCCATCGATTATATTTGGAGGTTTTGAATTTCCTCTTCCTACTGTCAAGAAGAAATATGATATTCTTATTATTGGGGATGTGCATATCCCCGTTGAGGTAACATAGTGTTATTCAAAATTTCTCCGGTTCCATGTTATTCGGAATGAGTTTGTTAACAAGACTTGATCAACCTTGTTAGTGGATTCTTTTTGATGAGAATGAGATGGATGAAACTAGAAGGCACAACCTTCTGTACCCTCTTTCCACTTTCTGTTATTTAGTTGAAATAAAGTAAAAATAGTATTTTTCTGTCTGTTTTTTGATTTATCTGTGCAATATAAAAATGCCCCGAAAATAAAAGTTCTCCAAATGCCCTGAAAATGGAATATGATTTTTTCTGTAATATTCGAGAATATCTGGCACTGAGAACTCAGCATGAGGGGCAAGCACCTGACCACGAGGGTGGAGGGCGCGCCCTACCCCCTGGCCGCGCCCCCTGCCTCGTGGGCCCATGGTGGCTCCCCTCCACTTATTCCTACACCCACACACTTCTTCTTCCTCCCACAAACACCAATATCCAGCTCAAGCCTGAGTTCTAGCTCATTTTGCTGCGATTTTCGATCTCCTTGCTCAAAGCACTTCTCACAAAACTACTTGGGGAGATTGTTCCTTGGTATGTGACTCCTCCATTGGTCCAATTAGTTTTTGTTCTAGTGCTTTATTCATTGCAAATTTGTGCTGCCTAGGTGACCATGTGCTTGAGCTTGCATGTCAAATTTATATGGTTCCAAGTAGTTCTAATGCATGATATAGGCTCTAGGCACTTGTAGGAGTAGTTGCTATCAATTTTATTGAGCTTGGTTCACTTTTGTTTGAAATTACTAAAAAATTCAGAAATTTTTCAGAGGAAGAAATATGCTTAGGAAAATGTTCCAAGGTGGTTCTTCAAGGAAGCAAGGACACAGGCTTGCAATGCGTGATGCTGACGATGAGCCACCAAGGGACGCTCTAGTGCGGCCTTGTGAATGGCCATCAGAGAACTTTATGGATCGAGCGGGAATCAAGAAAGAATTTAACGCATATTTGCATAACGCTGGCCTTGTGAGCTTCGAGGCAGACAAATGCCGCCAGTACCACTATCTCACTAGTTCATTTGTGAGGAGGTTTGAATTTTCATCTTCACGTAATTCTCCAACTGTCCTGTTTGATTTTTATGAAAAATCTTATACCATGGACTTAGAGGATTTTACTACTGCTTGCAAACTTCCACAATGGGGTAGTGCTAGTGAACCCCGTAAATCTGAATTTAGAAATTTTCTTGCTAGTATAACTATGGGGGAGTCTAGAGATATAGCACAAGCTACCATAGGGAGCATTCATTTTCCTGCTATACATTATTTTGCTCTCTTCATAGGTAGGTGCATAAATGGTAAAGATGAAGCATGGCATATGTGTGTCCCTGACCTTAGCATTCTTAGGAGTGCTGTGTTAGGAGACAAATCTTATAATTTGGGAGCCATTGTTGCAGGTAGGTTGCATAATAATAGATTTAATGGAGATTTATTTGGAGGAATTTATGCAACCCGCCTAGCTGATTTTCTTGGTGTGGACATTCGTGAGGATGATGTTGAGTTGCCTCCTACTTATTTAGACTATAATGCTATGGTCCACCACCAGTTTGTTGAGAGGAATGAATCACCTCTCCGGTATCGCTTAATCTTTGACAGACATCGCGATGTCCGTATTACTCTCCCTGCTCCTGCCTTCTTTGATTATCAGGCAAAAGGAAGATATGTTATTACCAAAGAGGAGGCAGATGAGTACGAGAGGAGGGCGGAGGCAGCTCGCCGGCACGCTGCAGCTCAGGAGGCGATAGCCTCTGCATCTCAGTACGACCCTGGCTACAACTACGGATATCCGCCAGGCCATCCTTGGCAATGAACCAACTTAGGCCAAAAGCCTAAGCTTAGGGAGTACGTATTTCCCACCGACATTTAGAAACATTACAACCCAGCACTTTTCCAGCCTTCTGAGGCTATTAGCACCTCAACAGTCGGATCAGCACTTCTAGGCATTTTTGGCAGTTCGATGCACCTTCCAGCCCGCTGGGAGTGCTAGACGGACTGGGCCGCTGCTCTCGCAACAAAATCAACGATTGCTATTATTTGGGCCTGCTGGGCCGTGTCATCCAATTTCTTCCCGTCCCAAGTGAAAAAGAACATCCACCACAATGCACTCATCGCGGCTATACGAGGCGAGCGCTTCACGCCTCGCCGGCCTGGAAACCGTCGCTGTCGATTGAAGTCAAGTAGCCGGAGATTCGGGGAGAAAATCAATGTGGGACTTTAATGGCGGGCGGTGGGGCGGTGGATAATTTCAAGTCAGTTTCCATGCCGATCTGTGATGTTTCGCGTCCATATAGTCTCATCGGTTCGGCTGTTCCATCGCCATCGAGTTTGGACTTCATCTTTTGTTGATTCTCTTTCTTCTGCTGAGGAGAGGCGATGATAATTAAGTGGGCCTTAGGAGATGCCGCGGCGGATCCTGCGCGAGGAGCTCCTCTACAACCCATGTCGCCTCCTTGCAGCAGGTCCGATCTTTATTTCAACTTTGCAGATACATCCATGCGGAATTGGCATCCTGCTCCCATTCCCGATTTCCTGTAACTGCTCCAATTCTGTAACTGATATGAGATGTGTCTTGTCCTGATTTATTTCAACCTTGCAGATCCATCCATGGGGAATAATTGGCATCCTTCTCCCATTCCCGATGTCATGTAACTGCTCCAATTCTGTAACTGATACGACGATGAGTCTTGTCCAGAATTGTTTCTGTGGTTTAGATTCTAGAGCAACGTTAGGTACAAGATTCGAACAACATGTAGACTCATCTACCTCTTGGTTTGTGATTATCTATCAACAGAGTATCATTGTCAGTGCATGAAAAATGCTTGATACTTTTCCTGGTTGTTCCAAATTTTTGTGTCATTGTTTCACATCTGAAAATTCATCCTATATAACTTATAGGTTACACCTTCCTGGCCCTCTACTGCTTTCAAATTAGCTCAATACAAGGAGAAATTATTTAGATCCGGCAGCAACAGTGAATTGCATGTATAAATTATATGATGCATTCCCACGTTGAGGAAGACGTACGCCTAGCGGAGCGAAGAAAAAGGGCCTAGCTCCCGATGCAAACCTTTGCATTGACGCCACACTTGAAGCTAGGATTTTATGGGCTAACTGCTAATCGGCCGGGAAATCAATAGGAAATCTATCCCGTCGTCTGGTGTTGGAGATGCCCTAAAAGAGCTTGCTAACTCATATAGGAAAATAAGCTAAATTGCATGATGTACTTTTTGCTGAAGAGTTATGTTGATACAACTTAAAGGAAGGGCAAAACAAGCACCGCTCTGCAATTAAATTCTAAATAGTTGTGGATAAAATTTACATGGTGAACTATTACAAAAAATGCTGGAATTCATGTATATATATGGGTTCACTAACGAAGGAAAGAAGTTTATCAGAGTTCTTATTTTGAGATGGTTCAATGAAACATCATCATTCTTTGTTACGTACAAAGAATTTGCATGTAGGTGGATCAGTTATGAATCAAAATAATTTCCCTAACTCTGATGTCCTACCACTATAATGTTCAATTATTTTTTCCATTCGTTCTTGGGGCGACAAAATACTTTTTTCAGATTAACAATGAAGTAGGTTCATACGAATTTCACTTTCATATTCGGTGTCTTTGCATATACAAATATGAAAATGACTATAATTTTATTGCCACAATAGACGGGTGCGGCAACGCGCGCCACTATGGTCTAGTTACATTTATGTTCACACACTCATTGCTAGATGTCGGTGCTCATACTCTTTCATTGTATTATCCATGCTAGTTTATTTTCTTTTTTCTTGCTTTCTTCTTGTGTGTTTAATAAACCTTAAGAAAAACAAAAAAAAATAGTTGTAACTTTTAGTTAGTTTACCTTTCTTGCTGTAGTAGTAATAATTAAAAAGAAAACCCAAAAATATTTCCCTTCTTCTTTTGCTTGTTGGGAGCTTTCCCGTGTAAATAGTTTTATTTCTTTTCTTTTCTTTGGGAGTCGATAGGAGAAGACCATGATTAAAATGTTGAAGAGGCTCTTATATGCATTATTGTTGATTTAACCAAGAGCCCATATTTCCTTGTCTTCTCCTGTTTATTGAATGCTCGCAGATTCCAGCTTAGTCCAATGCACGTGCACTCTTATTATTATTCACATCGTTTGGTCGTGTAAGTGAAAGGCAATTATGACGATATATGATGGACTGACTGAGATGAGAAAAGCTGGTATGAACTCGACCTCTCTTGTTTTCGTAAATATGATTAGTTCATCGTTCCTGATTCAGCCTATCATGAATAAACATGTTTGCAATGACAATTAGATATCATAGTTGCTCGTGCCATGCTTGATTAGCTATGAGTTTATAATGGTGTACCTTGCATGCCAACATGCCATTAAAATGGTTGTGATGTGGTATGATGGGGTGGTATCCTTCTTTGAATGATTTAAGTGACTTGACTTGGCACATGTTCACACATGTAGTTGAAACAAAATCAACATAGCCTTCACGATATTTATGTTCATGGTGGATTATATCCTACTCATGCTTGTACTCAATGTTCATTAATTTTAATGCATGTTCATGACTGTTGTCGCTCTCTAGTTGGTCGCTTCCCAGTATTTTGCTAGCCTTCACTTGTACTAAGCGGGAATACTGCTTGTGCATCCAATTCCTTAAAACCCAAAGTTATTCCATATGAGTCCACTATACCTTCCTATATGCGGTATCTACCTGCCGTTCCAAGTAAATTTGTATGTGCCAAACTCCAAACCTTCAAATGAAATTCTGTTTTGTATGCTCGAATAGCTGATGTATCAACTAGGGTTGTCCGTATCTTCCATGCTAGGCGGGTTATTCTCAAGAGGAGTGGACTCCGCTCCTCATTCACGAGAAAATGGCTGGTCACCGGGATGCCCAGTCCCATGCTTTATGCAAACTAAATCAAAATAATTACAAACAAAACTCCCCCGGGGCTGTTTCTAGTTGGAGGCAGTCGTTGTTTCGAGCAAGCCATGGATTGATGCTTGTTGGTGGAGGGGGAGTATAAACTTTACTATTCTGTTTGGGAACCGCCTATAATGTGTGTAGCATGGAAGATATCGCCATCTCTTGGTTGTTATGTTGACAATGAAAGTATGCCGCTCAAAATATTATTTATCTCTATTTCAAAATCGAGCTCTGGCACCTCTACAAATCCCTACTTCCCTCTGCGAAGGGCCTATCTATTTACTTTTATGTTGAGTCATCACCCTCTTATCATAAGCACCAGCTGGAGAGCGCAGCTGTCATTTGCATCCATTACTATTAATTTATATTGGGTATGACTATGATTGGATCTCTTTTACCATGAATTACAATGTCTAGTCAGTCCTTGATCTTTAAAGGTGCTCTGCATTTATGTTTTGCGGTCTCAGAAAGGGCTAGCGAGATACCATCTTGTTATATCATATTATGATTGTTTTGAGAAAGTGTTGTCATCCGAGATTTATTATTATGGCTCGCTAGTTGATTATGCTATTGATATGAGTAAACATGAGACTTAAGAGTTATTGCAAATGTGGTTAGTCATAATCTTTGCTGAAAACTTGAATGCTGGCTTTACATATTTACAACAACAAGAGCAAACAGAGTTTGTAAAAGTTTTTCTTTATCACTTTTAGTTTATCAACTGAATTTCTTGAGGACAAGCAAAGGTTTAAGCTTGGGGGAGTTGATACGTCTCCGTCGTATCTACTTTTCCAAACACTTTTGCCCTTGTTTTGGACTCTAACTTGCATGATTTGAATGGAACTAAATCGGACTGACGCTGTTTTCAGCAGAGTTTCCATGGTGTTATTTATGTGCAGAAAAAAAAGTTCTCGGAATGACCTGAAACTCCATGGAACATCTATTTGGAAAATAAGAAAAATACTGGAAGAAAAATCCATGTCAGGGGGCCCACACCCTGCCCACAAGGGTGGGGGGCGCGCCCCCTACCTCGTGGGCCCCCTGACGCTCCACCGACCTCAACACCAACTCCATATATTCACTTTCGGGGAGAAAAAAAATTAGAGAGAAGGATTCATCGCGTTTTACGATATCGAGCCGCCGCCAAGCCCTAAAACCTCTCGGGAGGGCTGATCTGGAGTCCGTTCGGGGCTCCGGAGAGGGGGATTCGTCGCCATCGTCATCATCAACCATCCTCCATCACCAATTTCATGATGCTCACCGCCGTGCGTGAGTAATTCCATTGTAGGCTTGCTGGACGGTGATGGGTTGGATGAGATCTATCATGTAATCGAGTTAGTTTTGTTAGGGTTTGATCCCTAGTATCCACTATGTTCTGAGATTGATGTTGCTATGACTTTGCTATGCTTAATGCTTATCACTAGGGCCCGAGTGCCATGATTTTAGATCTGAACCTATTATGTTTTCATGAATATATGTGAGTTCTTGATCCTATCTTGCAAGTCTATAGTCACCTACTATGTGTTATGATCCGGCAACCCCGAAGTGACAATAATCAGGACCACTCCCGGTGATGACCATAGTTTGAGGAGTTCATGTATTCACTACGTGCTAATGCTTTGTTCCGGTACTCTATTAAAAGGAGGCCTTAATATCCCCTAGTTTCCATTAGGACCCCGCTACCACGGGAGGGTAGGACAAAAGATGTCATGCAAGTTCTTTTCCATAAGCACGTATGACTATATTCGGAATACATGCCTACATTACATTGATGAATTGGAGCTAGTTCTGTGTCACCCTATGTTATGATTGTTACATGATGAACCGCATCCGGCATAATTCTCCATCACCGATCCAATGCCTACGAGCTTTTCACATATTGTTCTTCGCTTATTTACTTTTCCGAACACCAAAAATATTACTTTTGCTACCGTTACTTTTGTTACCGTTACCACTACTATCATATTACTTTGCTACTAAACACTTTGCTGCAGATACTAAGTTATCCAGGTGTGGTTGAATTGACAACTCAACTGCTAATACTTGAGAATATTCTTTGGCTCCCCTTGTGTCGAATCAATAAATTTGGGTTGAATACTCTACCCTCGAAAACTGTTGCGATCCCCTATACTTGTGGGTTATCACTAACCCAGTACTAGTACAACAAACTTGTCGAGGAAGGCACCTGAGTCCCTTCAGCTCCAGTGATGAACTTTGTGTTAAAGACTTCCCCTCTGTGCTTTCCCGTTTGCCCTATTGACATATTTGTAGTCACATTGTTTGCTTGCCTAGCCATGAGGCGTTGCACTACATGATGTGGCACCTAGCCCGTAGGCGCTGCACATCTGAAAAAATGCCCAGAGAACAACAGAAGTTTACAGCCAGAAACAGAGTAGTGTGACGCCTAGCCCAGAGGCGCGACACTGTATGGTGTAGCGCCTAGCCCATAGGCGTTGCACATCTAGAAAAATGTCCAGAGAACAACAGAACGTTACAGAGTAGTGTGATGCCTAGCTATTAGGCATTGCACTATGTGGTGTGGTGCCTCAGCCGTAGGCGTTGCACTGTGCATTTATGAAGCACTAGTGATGGCAGCAGATTTTTGTGACTATTGAAGAAAACACATATTGAAAAAGACAACAAGTGGCACACATAGTAGTTCACAACACATAGTACTTCACATAGAGGAGGAGTTCATACAACCAAATCGAGGAGGAGTCCTAAACACATACTGGTTCACAACACATAATAGTTCACATAGAGGAGTGCATATAACCAAATCGAGGAGGAGTCCTAAACACATAGTAGTTCACAACGAAATCAAAGATCATAGTTTAGAGGATAACACGGTCATAGTCCACAACCAAATCGAAGATGACATAGCTCTATTGCGTCGAGCAAGGCCCCTTTCCATTCTTCTTCTTCCTCTTCCTCCTCCCTTTTCCTTATGCGATGATCCTCCTTAACCACACTCTCCATGAATATCTTGTTCTCCCTCTCTTTCTTTTCAGCTTCGAAAGCCCAAAGTTTCAAGGTTCTTTCTTGAAAATCCTTTAGAGGTTTCTTCTCTGCCTCCTCACATTTCATCTTCAACTTGTGCTGCCTCGTGATATACTCAAAAACCCCTCTCTCATGTTCCTTCCTCTTCTCTTTGATCTCCTCTTGCTTCTTCTTCTCTAGTGCGTCTGCATCCTCCTCTCTTAGCTTCTTCGTAGCCTTCTCCCACCACCCCACCATATCACCTTTGCCACCCTTCTCCTCCACTCCCTTCATTGTTGGTTTGTTGGGTTGAGAAGCCGCCATACCTACGATGAGATACACGTAATAGTTGGTAATGACAAGAAGAACATATGGAAAAACATGTAAATTGCAACATATTAGTGAATAAGGACAACAAGAACATATAAAAAATATGTAAACTGGAACATTATAGTTAGTGAGTGATGTCTACTACGCAACCTTCTCCTTGTAGACGTTGTTGGGCCTCCAAATGCTGAGGTTTGTAGGACAGTAGCAAATTTCCCCCAAGTGGATGACCTAAGGTTTATCAATGCGTGGGAGGTGTAGGATGAAGATGGTCTCTCTCAAACAACCCTGCAACCAAATAACAAAGAGTCTCTTGTGTCCCCAACACACCCAATACAATGGTAAATTGTATAGGTGTACTAGTTCGGCGAAGAGATGGTGATACAAGTGCAATATGGATGGTAGATATAGGTTTTTGTAATCTGAAAATATAAAAACAGCAAGGTAACTAATGATAAAAGTGAGCGTAAACGGTATTGCAATGCTAGGAAACAAGGCCTAGGGTTCATACTTTCACTAGTGCAAGTTCTCTCAACAATAATAACATAATTGGATCATATAACTATCCCTCAACATGCAACAAAGAGTCACTCCAAAGTCACTAATAGTGGAGAACAAACGAAGAGATTATTGTAGGGTACGAAACCACCTCAAAGTTATTCTTTCAGATCGATCTATTCAAGAGTTCGTACTAGAATAACACCTTAAGACACATATCAACCAAGACCCTAATGTCACCTAGATACTCCAATGTCACCTCAAGTATCTGTGGGTATGATTATACGATAGGCATCACACAATCTCACATTCATCTATTCAAACCAACACAAAGTACTTCAAAGAGTGCCCAAAGTTTCTACCGGAGAGTCAAGACGAAAACGTGTGCCAACCCCTATGCATAGGTTCATGGGAGGAACCCGCAATTTGATCACCAAAACATACATCAAGTGGATCACGTGATATCCCATTGTCACCATAGATAAGCACGACAAGACATACATCAAGTGTTCTCAAATCCTTAAAGACTCAATCCGATAAGATAACTTCAAAGGGAAAACTCAATCCATTATAAGAGAGTAGAGGGGGAGAAACATCATAAGATCCAACTATAATAGCAAAGCTCGCAATACATCAAGATCGTATCACCTCAAGAACACGAGAGAGAGAGAGAGAGATCAAACACATAGCTACTGGTACATACCCTCAGCCCCGAGGGTGAACTACTCCCTCCTCGTCATGGAGAGCGCCGGGATGATGAGGATGGCCACCGGTGAGGGATCCCCCCTCCGACAGGGTGCCGGAACAGGGTCCCGATTGGTTTTTGATGGCTACAGAGGCTTGCGGCGGCGGAAATCCCGATCTATTCTGTTCCCCGATAGTTTTAGGGTATATGGATATATATAGGTGAAAGAAGTCGGTCAGGGGAGCCACGAGGGGCCCACGAGGGTGGAGGCACGCCCAAGGGGGCAGGCGTGCCTCCCTGCCTCGTGGCCACCTCGAAGCTTCCCTGACTTCAACTCCAAGTCTCTTGGATCACGTTCGTTCCAAAAATCACGCTCCTGAAGGTTTCATTCCGTTTGGACTCCGTTTGATACTCCTTTTCTGTGAAACACTGAAACAAGGGAAAAACAGAAACTGGCACTGGGCTCTGGGTTAATAGGTTAGTCCCAAAAATAATATAAAAGTGCATAGTAAAGCCCATTAAACATCCAAGATGGATAATATAATAGCATGAATACTTCATAAATTATAGATACGTTGGAGACGTATCAGTGAGCAACATACGGAAATGGTCCATTGAGGTATCCAAACATTCCTCTATAACGACCTTGCCCAAGACCACCACCACGGCCAATATCACCACCAAGGCCAAGACCAACACCACGGCCAAGACCGCTGCCACGGCCTAGAGCACCGTCATGGCCTAGACCACCACCACGGCCTCTGCCACCACCACGTCCACTTGTAAGTCCTAGTTGCCTCCATCTTTGTTGCCTAGTTCCTATTTGACCCGCCCCTTGTTGGCTACTACCTGGTCTGTTTGGTACTTGGTTGGCTACCACTTGCTTGAGTTGGCAATTGTTGGCTACCACTTGCTTGGCTAGGACCTTGTGTACCTCCTTGTTGGTTTGTGCTTGCATAATTTTTCTTGGACCTCTTTCTTGGTTTGGTACACTTCCTTTTGTTGTGGCCCTGACCTTTGCATTCCCCACATCAGGAGCGCTCACGAGGCTCTTGGAATTGACCGTTGCCCGATTCACAGCCGCCACCACGGCCCCATCCGTCCATGTCACCTCTAAGACACTTTGTCTTATCTCTACCCCGTTTAACAACCTTCGAATCCGGATCCGGCCTTAGTTGAACTCCATGGTACTCCGGCCATTGTGATTGGTCAAAGTATGGGTGAAATCGGGGAGCCCATGTATTCTTGACGGTCATGATTGAGAACTCTGAGAGCCTCACAGTGAGCGGGTGATTGACATCCACATTCCTAACGCGACTGGCGGTATACAAGTGTGAGCATGGGAGATGAAGCAAAAATGGCCTCCCGCAAGAGCAACCACACCGTGTTAGGGAGACCTTGAAAGCCCGACCTCCATGTTGTCGGCCTTTGTTTTTGGATCCTCCTGGCTCTTTCACTTTGTACAACCAATCGTCATTGTTATATAGTATATCTTCTTATGAGTTCGCCTTCCGTGATTGAAATTCCAACCATTCATCAACCTTGGGTGGGAACTTGTACTTGCGCTTGTTCTCACCCGCTATCTGCACATCCGTTTCCATTGAGTGCTTTAAAAAGTACACATTCATCTTGTCAAATGTGTATTGAACTATTGTCGTCACGGGTAATGCACGTACACCCTTGATCACCCTATTGAAGCATTCGGCCATATTGCTTGTCAGTTGACCATACCTCCGGCCATCTTCATCAAAAGCACGTGCCCACTTATTCCTTTCTTGAATGTGCCTATTGAGGAATTCTTGACCCCCCGAAACAAGTTCTTTGTGTGTGAGCAACTTGTTGTACAAGTAGGTGAACCGCTTGTCAGAGAAAGCGAGACAACAATCTTGAAGATCATCCGCCAACTTCTTAAGGCCACATGCCCTATAGAAGTTAGAAAAAGTGCCTCATGCACCATCGATGGTGCAACGGAGCATGCCCGGGAATGTCAATGTCCATCGCGTTAAGAATTCCTTGATGGCGACCCGATATGACACAAATTTCTCTTTGAGCGGGTAATACCTTGGTCCTCAAAAGACGCAAGAACCACTCCCAATTGTCATTATTCTCCACCTCAACCAAAGCAAATGCCAAAGGTAACATCCGGTTATTGGCATCACTTGCTATTGCAACCAACAAGGTGCTCTTGTATTGTCCGGTCAAGAATGTGCCATCAATGGCGATGACCGACCGACAGTGTTCGAAAGCCCTCAAGGATTGCTCGAACACCCAAAATGCACAGCCAAATACTCGGACGGTCCTTCCGTCGTGATCCGTTGTTTTTCCCCATGAGGCTCGACCACATGAGCCATGCTCGGGTTTGTAGTGGCCATAGCTAGCAACAACCTAGGGATCGGTTGTATGCTTCATCCCAATTACCATACAACATCTTAAATGCAGCTTGCTTTGCCTTCCACGCCTTGCCATGTTTCACCTTGTAATGAAAGATGGCTTTCACAAGGTCCATGACTTGTTGGATGCTCATTGTTGGAAGTGTGGATATTGAGTAGGAAAGTATGTAAGCAATGAACTCAGACGTGAGTTGTCTGTGGTGTTGGGACACAACCTTCCCATCCACCCTCTTGCCTCGACACATATGACTTGGTACACAACTCACTATGTGATAAGTGGGCCCTCCTTTCCATGGTCTTGCACACACAATCCATGACCATTTTTCTCTTCACATGCAACCATGTAGCGCACATTGACGTCCGAGTTCACTAACTTGTGTGGACGATAATGCGTAACTGAGTAGTTGTGGAGCCACATATTCAACTCCAAGAAGGTTCCAAACTTAGACTTGGGAGAAATCATGTTCTTGCCATCTTCCAAATCCCGGTGAGAGCTTGGCCTAACTCCATGAGACATACCTTGGCCTCCATCTACCACGGCTTCATCCACAAGACTAACATCCTTGAACAATGGAGTCTGATGATCCCACCCAAATACCTTCTCAAAAGTTTCAACCTCCTTCACCGTGAACCCCTCATCAACTTCTTCATTCGGACCTTCGTCATTCGACTCCGATGCATAGCCACGGGAATAAGATATGGAATGGTCCATTATCTCTTGCAAATGATATTTGTCGAGATCACCCACATTGTTGTCATGGAGATCAACTTCATTGTCATCGTACTCATACTCATCATTCTCCTCTTGTAAAGCTTCATTGTGGTTGTTAGGAATCGGGCTCCATGTAGGCATCACTTGTTGTGTCAAAGGAGGTTCACCAATTTCATCTTGGTTCATGGGTGGGGGAATACTAACAACCAAGGGGGAGGGGTTCCGGTTCAAGTCCAAATGCACACTAGAATCAAATTTCTTCGTAGCAAATAATTCAAGAGCCTCATCTAGTGATTCGGCCACCGACTCCTTATATGCAACCCAACGTTGCTCCGATTTCACACGCATTGTCTTCCAACGGATGTGCATTCCAAAACCAACATTATGCCTTCCCTCCAACTTAATGGTATCACTTGGGTCCATCCAATTCAAATCTTTCCTCACTTGTTCCAAGACCTTCGCATAGCTAGGACTACTATCAAACACCATGTCAAGGTCATCCGTGTCCGGTGCAATATTGCCTTTCAAAAAGGCGCCTTTGTCCACATGATGGACAAACACACATGTTCCCGCCATCCCTATAAGCATTCAAACAACAAAACGTAACATATCTTCCATAAGTACTCATCCAAAGATTAACACGGAATATAAACCCTAACATACATATGGAACAATAACCCAGACCCCCACTTAACAATGACCATAAGCACAACCCTCACATACAAACAATCCTAACCCTATCCCTAGCACCAACATAACAACACCCATAATCCTAACCCTAACATACTAACAACCCTAATCCTAAGAAATTGGCAAACAAACATCTCCTACCTCCATAGATATTGCAAGATCCATAAAAAACTAGGGTTTCCAAAAACTAGCAACAAATGAGCAAATGTTAGCATTTTTTGGATCAAAACAAGGGGATCGGAGGAGATTACCTTGAGGGAGGGATTGGGTTCAAAATCCACGAGGAAAATCTTCAAATATGCAAGATTTGGAGAAGGATTTTAAAGGGGGAGAGAGAAAATCACGTGGTGAGCTGGGGTTGGGGGTTGTGGTGTGTGGGATGGGGGGTGGGGGAGGGGGCCAGTAGGGAACTAGTAACAGGATGTGCAGCGGCTAAGAGCTAGGCGCTGCACATAACAAGTGTGGCGCCTAGCCCTTAGGCGCGGCACTGCTGGGTGCGGGCCCCGGGGGTGCCACGCTGGCTAGGCCTACAACGCCTGAGAGTGAGGTGCTGCACAGTAGGGTGGGGCTCCTGTGTGTCGGGCGCTACACAAAACGGCAGCTGAGTGATTTTTTTCAAACCAGTTCACTTTGTGAATTGTTTTTGCCCACATGTCAAAAATGTCGTTTTTGCCGTTGTTGTGAAATGTGATTTTTTTGTTTACACTAATGTAGATGAACTACACCCTTCGTCCCATAATATAAGAAGTTTTTTAATATACTATGCTAGTATCAGAAAAGGTCTTCCATTACTCTACCAATAGTATTTTTTTGCTGATTTTAGTTCATGGACGCAAAGTTTGGGTATAAGTAGAAGATAAATATGAGAACCATTGATAAAAATAATATAATTTCAGCACAAAATGGGTCGTTCTAGTGGAAGGTAATCTTTTTTTGGAAAAACCATACGAGCATTCTTTATTCATATAAAGGAAAACATATTGCCGAGTTGATTATGGAGAATCGGACGAAGACAAATAGAAAGGCCACGATCCTGCCACTCAACCAAGCGATGGAAAATGCCACACAAGAAACATGCCATTGAACACACCTCACCAACACATAAAGCACATTCTAGAGAAGAAAAACCTCAATCGCAATTATCCTTTGTACACCCTCCATTGAGGAAGCTAGATCTGGCGTGACACGCCTAAAGAGGGATAAGATGGGAAGACCATTTTTAGGCTCCCGAAGGAGCACAAAAGGCACTTTGTGGGAGCATCGTACCACCTTACCATAAGCACCAATGCCTCAAAGGGAGGAAGAACCAAAACTGTTGTGGGGGGAAGCGGACCTCGACAGCCTTAATTTCCGTGTAACAAGAGAACATGCAGGAGAAATCTGTTGTGTCGTCAATATTCACCCTATTTGATGAGTCGTTTTGCTTTTGTCTAAAACTACGTGTAAGAAAATATCGTCATTCATTGCTAAATTTTCGTGGGAAGGAGAGAGTAACAAGAGAAGGCTTCATTGGAGAAGATGGCTTGACTTCCTCAATACTATTAGTGCAATCATTACTGCAAGTTCTTCCAACAAAACATTCTGGTCCAAGCAACAAAAGTTAAACAATTATTAGTGGTTTGGTGGCATGGGGTTTCGAGATCTCCACCACTTTAGTAGTTCCTTACTAGGAATTGCTCTCTAACCTACAATCCCTTTTGTTCTAGGGTGCTGAGAGGTAAATACTTAGGAGGGGGGATCGTTGCATGCAGGGTCCATTCTGATGGACACTTGTGATGTGCTTTCGATGATCCGGTAGGAGGTCAGCGATAGGGGGAGGAGCATGTTCGGTAATTTTTTGGTCGGTGTGGTGCCATTCGGTTCACCCAACGTAGTGGTGTGTTTTTACCATCTACTTATTTCTTATTGGGTTCACTGGGATCCGACGGTGTCTTGGACTGGGGGTGCTAAGCACGATGGCCTGCCATTCATGGGCCGGGCCGAGGACCCCAGAAAACCAAAGAATGGTGTCTTGATCCATGACGTACTGAAGATGGAATCCTCCGAAGACTTGGTGCACACTTCAAGACACGTATGGATCATCGGCATGTTTTTCCCTAGATATAACTGATCTACATGTAACCCTAGGTACCCCTGGTGTCTATATAAGCCGAGGAGCGAGGGGTTTTAGTCTGTAGGGTTAGGTTAGGGACATAGACATACAATCTCGAGGTTGATCATCATGTACTTTGTACTCCATCCACAATCAATGCAGAAGCATGACGTAGAATTTCAGCTCTTCAAGAGGGCCCGAACCTAGGTAAAACATCATGTCCCTCTTTGCCATGTTACCACCTAGCCAAGATCATCAGATCGGGACCCCGTGCCTAGATCTGCTAGATTCAACACCAGCATTGGTGGTCCTTACAAGTTTTGATGTGTGGTCAGAGCAGCTTGATGGCGCCATAGTTCGATGATCGGATCTGCTCCAGTGTAGTTTATACACCGGAGCGCCTAATCCTCAGTTCAACCAAAATGCTAGAGAAGTCTAAAGCTCCAACCCCTTATCGAGACATCGATCTTGACAACATAAACCCCGTGGATGCTTCCTCTGCCATGACATTAGATCTGGCTGAGGAGCTGATACTTCTCCAATGTATCTATAATTTTTGATTGTTCCATGCTGTTATATTATCATTCTTGGATGTTTTACAACCATTTTATAGCAACTTTATATCATTTTTGGGGACTAACCTATTGACATAGTGCCCAGTGCCAGTTGCTGTTTTTCACTTGTTTTTTACTTCGCAGAAAATCAATACCAAACGGAGTCCAAATGCAGCAAAACTTTTTGGAGAATTTTTCTGGACCAGAAGACACAAGTTGGGCCGAAGAAGTACAGAGGGGAGGCCCGAGGGAGTCGACGAAATTTGTTCCAGCCGCCGCAAGTTCCAGAACTACGAGATCCAATCTAGACACCATTACGGAGGGGTTCACCATCCTCATTGGTGCCTCTCCGATGATGTGTGAGCAGTTAACCATAGACCTACGGGTCCATAGGCGGTAGGTAGATGGCTTCTTCTCTCTATTTGATTCTCAATACAATGGTCAGATCTATTTAATGTAACTCTTTTTGCGATGTGTTTGTTGGGATCCAATGAACTTTGAGTTTATGATCAGATCTATATCCATGAAAGTTATTTGAGTCTTTTTGATCTCTTATATGCATGATTACTTATATCCTTGTATTTCTTCTTCAAATCTTTGGTTTAGTTAGGCCAACTAGATCGATTTTTCTTGCCATGGGAAGAGGTGCTTTGTGATGGGTTCGATCTTGCGGTGTTCCTTCCCAGTGACAGAAGGGACATCTAGACACGCATGTATCGTTTCTATTAAGGATAACAAGATGGGGGCTATTACTACATGAATATATCTCATCTACATCATGTCATCATTCTTATTGCATTACTTTGTTTCTCCATCAACTTAATACACTAGATGCATGCTAGATAGCGGTCGATGTGTGGAGTAATAGTAGTAGATGCAGGCAGGAGTCGGTCTACTAATCTTGGACGTGATGCCTATATAATAATCATTGCCTAGATATTGTGATAACTGTTTGATTTTCTATCAATTGCCCACTAGTGAAATGTACGGCCCCGGGTCTATTTTCTATTATATTTGCTTTCCGATCTACTATTTGCTTTTGATACCTATTTTTATTTGCTTTTATCTTCAGATCTATACTATCAAAAACCCAAAATTACCTCGCTGTGTTTTATTCGCATCTATCAATCTATTACAATTTTATCTCATCGACACGTCAATTTCTGGCACCGTTACCCAAAAGGGATTGACAACCCCTTTAACGTATCAGGTTGCAAGTATTTGTTCTTTGTGTGCAAGTACTGTTTACATAGTGTTGCGTGGTCCTCCTACTGGTTTGATAACCTCGGTTTCATAACTGAGGGAAATACTTACCGTCGCTGTGCTGCATAATCCCTTCCTCTTTGGGGAAATAACGACGCATCTCAAGTGCATGTCAAAGGAATTTCTGGCGCTGGCATCATCAACATCTATGAGGTTCATAATCACAAATCTCGTCTCCTTCCAATTTTCATTGTTTACCATTTGCCTCTCGTTTTCATCTCCCCCACTTTAGAAAAATTTGCCATTTTATCCGCCCTCTTTTTCGTTCGCCGTTTTCTCGTCAGATCTGTTTTTGTTTGCAATCTTGCTTACTTGTTCATTATAGCTAGTTCTTCCTCTGTTGCGTGTACCCCCGAGAAAGAGGTTCTTAAATTTAAACAAAGCGGAGGTGAGAATCTAAAAGATGCTTGGTATAGGATTTGCAATGCTCATAATAGATCCATTCGTAACTAATCTACCGATATTCTTATTCGCAGTTTATATGTGGCTATCACCACTTGGTATAGATTCATCCTTGATATGATATCCGGTGGGAATTTCTTGATGTGTCCATCTGAGGATGCTTTTAATGCCATGGGAAATCTACTGGGTTCACCACCTATCATTGTTAATGACACAAATTTGACTCTTGAGCATATTATGCAAAGATTACATTGTATTGAAAAGAAGATGATTACTATCGAACAAATTGAAAACTTGGATAAAAAGATGCATAATCTCTCAAATGAAGTTGGATCCAAAGCGGGTGATATTTTTAAATTATTAAGGGAGAAGGAAACCGCAACCAATGAAATAATTGAAGAAAGTCCTTCTCGGATTGATAAGTTGGAAGAAATTTTTAGTAACTTAAGCACTGCTTTTTCTTCCATTAAAACTATTGAAAAAACCCATAAAAATTTGCAAGACTACTCATGTTGCTAAGAACAAGGGTGCCACTTCTAGTAGAAACAAAGAGGATCTTAAAATGATTAGTATTCATCCCAATTTTGTTGAAGTGATAAGGGGCCCTACTAGCAAGAATGGTTTTTCTATCTTATTCCTAGAAATATCGTTATTGAAAGCATTCATGCCAAATCTTTGAAGAATTATGTGATTGAGGAACTGGAAGCCAAAGATGACAATACTTGAGATCTATGTGTTATGCCTAGCTAGGGGCGTAAAACATTGGGAGGCAACCCTATATTTATCCTTTTGTTTGTTTTGTTGTTTTACAATAAATATACAATTATGCCTCTGGTTAGATGTGTTTTTGTGGTTTAAATTAGTGTTTGTGCCAAGCAAAGCCTTTAGGATGATTTGGTTGATAGTTGATTTGATTGCGTTGAAAATCAGAAACTTTTTACGTCTAGTGCCAGAATTGTTGATGGCGACTGGAACACGATAAATTCTTGAAATTTATACATGTTATCAGGATACAAATTTCCCACGCTGCCAAATTTTCAGAATTTTTAGAGTTACATAAGTATGACTAAAAATTGCGTCTTTACAGACTGTTCTGTTTTTGACAGATTCTGTTTTTGTTGTGTTATGTGCTTGTTTTAATGAATCTATGGTTTCTTTTGAAGAGTTTAAGCCATGGAAAAGTTAGAATACAATAGATATAATGCAATAACAAAATATGAATGGGTTTGCTATAGTACTTAAAGTAAATATTGCTTTTGTTATACTAACGGATCTCATGAAGTTTTGTTGAGTTTTGTGTAATTGAAGATTTCAAGTTTTGGGTGAGATCACAATGGATGAAGGAATAAGGAGTAGCAAGAGCCTAAGCTCGGGGATGCCTGAGGCACCCCAAGATAATATTCAAGAAGTATCAAGCAACTAAGCTTGGGGATGCCCCGAGTGGCATCCCCTCTTTCTTCCAACGACCATCGGTATTTTACTTGGAGTTATATTTTTATTCGTCACATATCATGAGTTTTGCTTGGAGCATCTTGTATGATTTCAATCTTTGCTTGTTTTGTTTTTTAGTTTGTTTCATCTATCCTTGATGGACACACCTATTTGAGAAAGCCAAAATTATTCTTTGATTTATTAGAATTGCTCTTAATGCTTCACTTAATTTTTTTAGAGCTATGGAATTGCTCTAGTGCTTCACTTATATCTTTTTGAGCATGGTGTGCTTTTATACTTTTGAAGAAATTCTCTCATGATTCACTTAGATTTATTTGAAAGTTGTTAAATTTTTGAAGAAATTCTCTCATGCTTCACTTAGACTATTTTGAGAGAAGAAAATTGTATGCTCATGTTCTTCACTTAGATTTGTTTGAGCTCATCAAATGCTCATGTTCTTTGCATTTATTCTTACTATTGTGTTTCCCATCTCTTAAAAAAACTTCATTTAGATTCTCTTTGTTTCCCTTTCTATTCTGATTTGACCTATCCACCACATTCATTGCAAATCCTTATGCTAATTCCTTGAAAATCCTTGTGAGATTTCATTTGCTAAGTGAGCTAAGTTGCCAAAATGTTTTCTTCTCGAGTGAACTCGGTTTCACCGACCCAAGCCTATTGGCCAGATCAAAGCACAAGTATTACTCACATCTCATCGGTGCTACCGAAACAAACTGACTCGGTCTCTCTGATATGCTTTGTCTATGACTGCCTCATCTCGGCGTCACCGACTGATATGACTCGGCGCCACCGATTTCACTACTAAGAAAACAGTTTGACATCTTCTACTGGACATTTTCTTCAGCTCCACTCAATGACTCAATTCCTCCGACTGCATCTTGAACTGCATTCTGCCTTGTTTATATCTCTCCAGGACCATTCTCTCCTGACTCATATCCCTGAAGGACCCTTCTTGGAAATTGATGTCAAAGGGGGAGAGAAAAGCTCTCTTTGAGATTAAGAGAGAGAGAGAACATCAAAGATTAGCTTAAGGGGGGGGGGGAGAAAGCTCTTTTGAGATTGAGGTGCAATGTTACTAGAGGAGAGAAGTCACGTGTCTTTAAGAGGGAAAGGACATGTTAGTATTTGTCTTGAGTTATTGTTATTGGATCTGTCCTGTGATCATTTTCTGCTCTGATTAACTTATTTGTTGCTCTGATTTTATCTCACCCTATCTTCTCCCATTATCTAATGTAAGATTCATGGGGAGAAAGAATCCATGTTTAAGGGGAGAAAAATCCTTAGAACTTATTACAAAATTTTAAGTCCCTAGGGACATGTCTATATCTGAAATACTCACTCTGTGATACTCGCCTATTACATGTCATCCCAGTCTGGGTAATCCTGTGGTTCTTGGAATTATTCTTGTTTCAAGTCTTCTTGTGTTATCTAACCTTGTTTTGTCAAGTTTGCTTCTTCAAGAATCAACTCAAAGACCATAAGGTAAGTATATGCATCACACTCATGTGCATGGTGATCTCTTGTCTTTGCACATGTTGTTTGCAAGGGAGAACCATGTATAAGAAGATTCATATCTCATCATGCCTGCTCTGATGTATATGGACAAGATACATGTAACTCATTACTTACTCTGTCTTGTCATGTATTCTCATGTTGTTCAAATTCTATCATTATATGAGTGCATACATGTAGGGGGAGCTCATACAAGTTACATGTTCTTCCAAATCTCTAACTACTTATCTTTGAATCATTTACTTGAAGCTTCGATGTGTGTTGTCATCAGTTACCAAAAAGGGGGAGATTGAAAGCACAAGTGCTCCCTTGGTGATTTTGGTAATTAATGTCAACATATCTCTTGTTGAACTAATAGTTTTATCTAGTATATTTCAGGAAACTTCAACAGTGGCATGACAAGGACAAGAGGATGTTGAACCCCTTCAAAATGCTAAGGACAAGATTAGTAAAAGCTCAAGACTCTTCATCGAAGATCACATTGAGTCCATAGGAAAGCCAATACTATTAAAAGGGGATGAGGTGTTGCTTAATGATCTGGTTGCTCAAGTGCTTTGTGATATTGCTGCAAAATCCTCATCCACTTTCTCCATCCAAATATGTCTAAACCCTAATTCCAAACTCGGCCCCACCGATTGTTTCCATCTGGAGCCACCTAGTTCATTTGACATAGCCGTTGCCAGAAACCCTAACAACTCGGTCCGACGATACGGATCTCGGTCTCACCGAGGTGGCCTTGCCAAAGCGCTGCGATCAGTTGCATTCACTTTGGTCTCACCGAGTTAATGCAATCAGTCTCACCGAGTTGGCTTGACAGATTCTCTGGTGCTTATTGCTTCACTTCGTTCTCACCAAGATGATGTTTGCCCTAAGCCCTAGCACATCGGTCCCACCGAGTTGTTCCAGTCGGTCCCACCGAGATTCCTACCTTTCACATGTTTGAACTGATCGGTCTCACCGAGTTGCATTATTCGGTCCCACCAAGATTGGTCAAATGTGTGTAACGGTTGGATTTTGTGTGGAGGCTATATATACCCTCCACCCCTTCTCCATCTGAGAGAGAGCCATCAGAATGTGCCTACACTTCCACCATTCATTTTTTGAGAGAGAACTACCTACTCATGTGTTAAGATCAACACACTCCAATCCTACCACAAGAATCTTGATTTCTAGCCTTCCCCAAGTTGCTTTCCACTCCAATTCTTCTTCCACCATGTCCAAATCTGTGAGAAAGAGTTGAGTGCTGGGGAGACTATTATTTGAAGCACAAGAGCAAGGAGGTCATCATAAACACATTGTCTATTACCTTTTGGAGAGTGGTATCTCCTAGATTGGTTAGGTGTCGCTTGGGAGCCTCCGACACATTGTGGAGTTGAACTAAGAAGTTTGTAAGGGCAAGGAGATCGCCTACTTTGTGAAGAACTACCCAAGTGAGGCAAGTCCTTCGTGGACGATGGCTATGGTGGGATATACAAGGTTGCTTCTTTGTGGACCCTCCATGGGTGGAGCCCTCCGTGGACTCACGCAGTCGTTGCCCTTCATGGGTTGAAGTCTCCATCAACGTGGATGTAAGATAGAACCACCAATCGGAACCAAGCAAAAAACTCCACGTCTCCATTGCGTTTGCATACTCCAATCCCCACCCATTACTTTATTGCAAATTTCATGCTTTACTATTTCCGCTGCCTATACTCATATCATGCATGCCTGAACTATATTGTGAATGCTTTAACATGTGGTAAACTCAACCTTATCTTGTAGATATTAAAATCCACCAACTTTGCTTGTTAAGTGTCTAATCACCCCCCTCTTCTTGATCCTTTCACCTTTACTTCAAGCAGGATCAAGGAGAAAATCTTAAAGATGCCTGGTATACCTAGGCTATTGGATTCCTACCCTGCTTGCTCTATTAAAGGATCCGTTTAACTATGTCACATAGACAACTTTTGGATTTTGCCGCAAAAGGGAATTTTGTTGAGATTGATGCTAATGCGGCTTATGAAATAATAGAGGGTATATTTGGAGTTCCGCCACCACAAAAGGGATTTGCTTTCACTCAAGAGGGGATTCAAATAGTAGGCAAGTTGGGTGACATACAGAAAATTTTAATTGAATTGCAAAAGTCTAATGAACATCTCAAGAATATTAGTGGGAACCTCAATCACATGAACACTTTGATTGCTCTTTGTAATAAGCGTCTTGATATCTTTGATCTAATGATGGTTCCTCATCAAGATAATGATGGGAAGCATAAAGAGCCTCCCGGATTTGAGAAACTCTTGAAAAGATTCCAAAAACCAAAGATGACAACAGATAAGAATCTATGCATTATGCCTAGCTAGGGGCGTAAAACAATAGTGCTTGTTGGGAGGCAACCCAAAGAGTTATCTTTTAGATTTTTTGGTTTTATTTCTGTTTTTCAATAAATACACAATTAAACTACTATTATGATTGTGTTTTTGGTGTTTTATTTAGTGTTTGTGCCAAGCAAAGCCTTTGGGTTGATTTGGGTGAGAGTTGATTTCATTTGGTGCATTAACAGAAACTTTCGCGTCCAGTAGCAAACTTGGTACACAACTAACTACGTGCCAAGTGGGCCCTCCTTTCCATGGTATTACACGCACAATCCATGGACATTTTTTGTCTTCACATGCAACCGTGTAGCGCACATTGACGTCCGGGTTCACTACCTTATGTAGATGATAATGCGTAACCGAGTAGTTGTCGAGCCACATCTTCAACTCCAAGAAGGTTTGGAACTTAGACCCGGGAGAAATCACGTTCTTGCCATCTTCCAAGTCCCGATGAGAGCTTGGCCTAACTCCAGGAGATATACCTTGGCCTCTATCTACCACGGATTCATCCATGAGACTAACATCCTTGAACAATGGAGTCCGATGATCCCGCCTGAATACCTTCTCAAAAGTTTTGGCCTCCTTCACCGTGAACCCCTCATCAGCTTCTTCCTCTGGACCTTCGTCACCCGACTCCGATGCATAGCCATGGGAATTAGGGATGGAATAGTCCATTATCTCTTGCAAATGATATTTTTTGAGATCACCCGCATTGTTGTCATGGATATCAACTTCATTGTCATCGTACTCATACTCATCATTCTCCTCTTGCAAAGCTTCGTTGTGGTTGTCAAGAATCAGGCTCCATGTAGGCATCACTTATTGTGTCAAAGGAGGTTCACCAATTTCATCTTGGTTCATGGGCGAGGCACTACTAACAACCAAGGGGGAGGGGTTCCGGTTCAAGTCCAAATGCACACTAGAATCAAACTTCTTCGTAGCAAATAACTCAAGAGACTCGTCTAATGATTCGGCCACCGTCTCCTTGTATGCAACCCAACGTTGCTCCGAGTTCACACACATTGTCTTCCAACAGATGTGCATTCCAAAACTAACATTATGCCTTCCCTCCAACTCAATGGTATCACTTGGGTCCATCCAATTCAAATCTTTCCTCACTTGTTCCAAGACCTTCGCATAGCTTGGACTACTATCAAACACCATGTCAAGATCATCCGGGTCCAGTTAATTATTTCCTTTCAAAAAGGCGTCTTTGTCCACGTGATGGACAAACACACATGTTCTTCCCATCCCTATAATCATTCAAACAACAAAACGTAATATATCTTCCATAAATACTCATCCGAAGATTAACACGGAATACAAACCCTAACATACATATGGAACAATAAGCTTGACCCCCACTTAACAATGACCATAAGCACAACCCTCACATACCAACAATCCTAACCCTAACCCTAGAACCAACATAAAAACACCCATAATCCTAACCCTAACATACTAACAACCCTAACTCTAAGAAATTGGCAAACAAACATCTCCTATCTCCATACATATTGCAAGATCCATAAAAAACTAGGGTTTCCACAAACTAGCAACAAATGAGCAAGTATTATCATTTTTGGATCAAAACAAGGGGATCGGAGGAGATTACCTTGAGGGAGGGATTGGGTTCAAAATCCACGGAGTAAATCTTCAACTATGCAAGATTTGGAGAAGGATTTGAGAGGGGGGGAGAGAGAAAATTACGTGGTGGGCTGGGGTTGGGGGTGTGGTGTGTGGGGGAGGGGGAGGGGGCTAGCAGGGAACTAGTAATAGGATGTGCAATGCCTAAGAGCTAGGCGCTCCACATAACAAGTGTGGCACCTAGCCCTTAGGCGCTGCACTGATGGGTGTGGGCCCCGAGGGTGCCACGCTGGCCAGGACTGCAACGCCTGACAGCGAGGCGCTGCACAGTAGGGTGGGGCGCTTGCGTGTCGGGCACTACACAAAACAGTCAGCTGTTGAGTGATTTTTTTTCAAACTAGTTCACTTTGTGTATTGTTTTTGCCCACATGTCAAAATTGTCGCTTTTGCCGCTATTGTGCAATGTGATGTTTTTTGTGTTACACTAATGTAGATGAACTACGCCCTTCTTCCCATAATATAAGAAGTTTTTAAATATACTATGCTAGTGCCGGAAAAGGTCTTCCATTACTCTACCAATATTATTTTTTTGCTGAGTTTAGTTCATGGACGCAAAGTTTGGGTATAAGTAGAAGATAAATATGAGAACCATTGATAAAAATAATCTAATTTCAGCACAAAATGGGTCGTTCAAGTGGAAGGTAATTTTTTTGGAAAAACCAGTATGAGCATTCTTTATTCATATAAAGGAAAACATATTGCCGAGTTGATTATGCAAAATCGGATGAAGACAAATAGAAAGGCCACGATCCTGCCACTCAACCAAGCGATGGAAAACGTCATACAAGAAACATGCCATTGAACATAGCTCACCAACACATAAAGCACATTCTAGAGAAGAAAAACCTCAATCGCAATTATCCTTCACACACCCTCCATTGAGGAAGCTAGATCTGGTGTAACACGCCTAAAAAGGGATAAGATGGGAAACCCATTTTTAAGCTCCCGAAGGAGCACAGAATGCACTTTGCACGAGCATCGTATCACCTTACCGCAAGCGCCAATGCCTCAAAGGGAGGACAAACCAAAACCATTGTGGGGGGAAGCGGACCTCGACATCGTCAACCTGCGTGTAACAAGAGAACGTGTAGGAGAAATCTTTTGTGTCGTCAATATTCACCCTATTTGATGATTCATTTTGCGTTTGTCTAAAACTACGTGCTAGAAATTATCTTCATTCATTTCTAAATTTTCGTGGGAAGGAGAGAGTAACAAGAGAAGGCTTCATTGGAGAAGATGGCTTGCCTTACTCCATAGTATTAGTGGAATCATTACTGCGAGTTGTTCCAACAAAACATTCTGGTCCAAGCAACAAAGATTCAACAATTATTAGTGGTTTGGTGGCATGGGGTTTGAAGATCTCCACCACTTTAGTACTTACTAGGAATTGCTCTCTAACCTACAATCCCTTTTGTGCTAGGGTGCTGAGAGGTAAATACTTGGGAGAGGGGATCGTTGCTTTCAGGGTCCATTCTGACAGACACTTGTGATGTGCTTTCAATGACCTGGTAGGAGGTCAGCGGTAGGAGGAGGAGCATGTTCAGTAATATCTGGTCGGTGTGGTGCCATTCGGTTCACCCAACGTAGTGGTGTGTCTTTACCATCTACTTATTTCATATCAGGTTCATTGGGCTCCGACGGTGTCTTGGACTTGGGGTTGCTAAGCACGACGATCTTCCATTCATGGGCCGGGCCGAGGACCCTAGACAACCGAAGAATGGGCCATGTTTGTCGTGACCCATGACGTACTGAAGATGGAATCCTCCAAAGACTTGGCGCACACTTCAAGACATGTTTGAATCATCAGCATGTTTGTCCCTAGATATAACCGACCTACATGTAACCCTAGGTACCCCTGGTGTCTATATAGGCCGAGCAGTGAGGGGTTTTAGTCTGTAGGGTTAGGTTAGGGACATAGACATACAATCTCAAGGTTGATCATCATGTACTTTGTACTCCATCCACAATCAATGTAGAAGCATGACATAGAATTTTACTTCTTCGAGAGGGCCTGAACCTAGGTAAAACATCGTGTCCCTCTTTTCCATGTTACCATCTAGCCAAGATCATCAAATTGGGACCCCATGTCTAAGATCCACTAGATTCAACACCAACATTGGTGGTCCTTACAAGTTTTGATGTGTGGTCAGAGCAGCCTGATGGCACCATCGTTCGATGATCAGATCTGCTCTAGTGTAGTTCATACGCCGGAGCGCCTAAACCTCAGTTCAACCAAAATGCTAGAGAAGTCTAAAGCTACAACCCCTCATTGAGACATCGATCTTGACAACCTAAACCCCGTGGATGCTTCCTCTACCATGACATTAGATCTGGCTGAGGAGCTGATATGTCTCCAATGTATCTATAATATTTTATTCTTCCATGCTGTTATATTATCATTCTTGGATGTTTTACAACCATTTTATATCAACTTTATATCATTTTTTGAGAATAACCTATTGACATGGTGCCCCAGTGACAATCGCTATTTTTTGCTTGTTTTTTACTTCGCAGAAAATTAATACCAGACGGAGTCCAAATGCAATGAAACTTTTTGGATATTTTTATGGACGAGAAGACACAAGTTGGACCGAACAAGTACCAGAGGGGAGGCCCGATAGGAGTCAACGAAATTTTGTTCCAGCCGTCGCAAGTTCTAGAACCACGAGATCCAATCTAGACACCATCACGGAGGGGTTCATCATCCTTATTGGTGCCTCTCCGATGATGTGTGAGTAGTTCACCATAGACCTACAGGCCCGTAGGCGGTAGCTAGATGGCTTCTTCTCTATATTTGATTCTCAATACAATGGTCTCTTGGAGATCTATTTGATGTAACTCTTTTTGTGGTGTGTTTGTTGGGATCCGATGAACTTTGAGTTTATGATCATATCTATATCCATGAAAGTTATTTGAGTCTTTTTCATCTCTTATATGCATGATTACTTATAGCCTCATATTTCTTCTTCAAATCTTTGGTTTAGTTAGGCCAACTAGATCGATTTTTCTTGCCATGGGAAGAGGTGCTTTGTGATGGGTTCGATCTTGCAGTGTTCTTTCCCAGTGACAGAAGGGGCAGCAAGACACACATGTATCATTTCTATTAAGGATGACAAGATGGGGGATATTCCTAAATGAATAGATCTCGCCTACATCATGTCATCATTCTTGCATTACTCCGTTTCTCCATGAACTTAATACACTAGATGCATGATGGACAGTGATCGATGTGTGGAGTAATAGTAGTAGATGCAGGCAGGAGTCGGTCTACTAATCTTGGACATGATGCCTACATAATGATCATTGCGTGGATATCATCATAACTATTCTATTTTCTATCAATTGCCCAACAGTAATTTGTTTACCTGCCGTGTGCTATTTCTTGAGAGAAGCTACTAGTGAAATCTACGGCCCCCGGGTCTATTTTCTATCATATTTGCTGTCCGATCTACTATTTGCTTGTGATATATATTTTTATTTGCTTTTATCTTCAGATTGATATTATCAAAAACCAAAAATACCTCGCTGAGTTTTATTTGCTTTTATTTGCATCTATCAATTTATTACAATTTTATCTCATCGACATGTCAATTTCTGGCACAGTTACCCAAAAGGGATTGACAACCCCTTTAACGCATCAGGTTACAAGTATTTGTTCTTTGTGTGCAGGTACTGTTTACATAGTGTTGCATGGTCCTCCTACTGGTTTGATAACCTTGGTTTTATAACTGAGGGAAATACTTACTATCGATGTGCTGCATCATCCCTTCCTCTTTGGGGAAATACCAACGCATCTCAAGTGCACGTCAAAGGAATTTCTAGCGCCATTGTCGGGGAGGCATCATCAACATCTATTAGGTTCCTAATCACAAATATCATCTCCTTGCAATTTACATTAGTTACCATTTGCCTCTCGTATTCATCTGTCCCACTTCACAAAAAATTGCCGTATTATTCGCCCTCTTTTTCGTTCGGCGTTTTCTCGTCAGATCTGTTTTTTATTTGCATTCTTTGTTGCTTCTTCGCTATGGCTAGTTCTTCCTCTGTTGCGTGTACCCCTGAGAAGGAGATTCTTAAATTTAAATAAAGGGGAGGGGAGTATCTAAAAAATGCTTGGTATAGGATTTGCAATGCTCAAAATAGATCCGTTCGTAAGCAATTTACCGATATTCTTCTTCGCAGTTTATAAGTGGGTATCATCACTTGGTATAGATTCATCCTTGATACGCTAACCAGTGGGAATTTCTTGATGTGTCCATTTGTGGATGCTTTTAATGCCATGGGAAATCTTGTGGGTTAACCACATATCATTGTTAATGACACAAATTTGACTCTTGAGCATATTATGCAAAGATTACATTGTATTGAAATGAAGATGATTACTATTGAACAAATTGAAAACTTGGATAAAAAGATGCACAATCTTGCTAATAAAGTTAGATCAAAAGCGGGTGATATTTTTAAATTATTAAGAAGAAAGTCCTTCTCAGATTGATAAGTTGGAAGAAATTTTTAGTAACTCAAGCACTGCTTTTTCTTTCATTAAAACTATTGAAAAAAAACCATAAAAATTTGCAAGACTACTCAGGTTGCTAACATGGGTGCCACTTCTAGTAGCAAACAAAGGGGATCTTAAAATGATTAGTATTCAACCCAATTTTGTTGAAGTGATAAGAGGCCCTACTAGCAAGAATGAATTTTTCAATCTTATTCCAAGAAATATCATTATTGAGAGCATGCATGCCAAATCTTTGAAGAATTGGAAGCCAAAGATGACAATACTTGAGATCTATGTATTATGCCTAGCTAGGGGCGTAAAACGATAGCGCTTGTTGGGAGTCAACCCAATATTTATCCTTTTGAATTTTTTTCTGTTTTACAATAAATACACAACTATGCCTCTGGTTAGATATGTTTTTGTGGTTTAAATTAGTGTTTGTGCCAAGCAAAGCCTTTAAGATGATTTGGTTGATAGTTGATTTGATTGTGTTGAAAATCAGAAACTTTCTACGTCTAGTGCCAGAATTGTTGACGGCGACTGGAACGTGATCAATTCTTGAAAATTTTACACGTTTTGAGGATAAAAATTTCCCATGATGTCCAAATTTTCAGAGTTTTTAGAGTCACAGAAGTATGACTAAAAATTGCGTCTTTACAGACTGTTCTGTTTTTGTCAGATTCTGTTTTCCTTGTGTTATGTGCTTGTTTTTATGAATCTATTGTTTATTTTGAAGAGTTTAAGCCATGGAAAAGTTAGAATACAATAGATATAATGCAATAACAAAATATGAATGGGTTTGCCATAGTACTTAATGTAAATATTAGTTTTGTTATACTAACGGATCTCACGAAGTTTTGTTGAATTTTGTGTGTTTGAAGTTTTCAAGTTTTGGGTGAGATCTTGATGGATGAAGGAATAAGGTGTAGCAAGAGCCTAAGCTTGGGGATGCCCGAGCCACCCCAAGATAATATTCAAGAAGTATCAAGCAACTAAGCTTGGGGATGGCAGACTAAGGCATAGCCTAGTGGTGGGAAGGGGCTGATGCCTTCCCGCCCACCCAGGTTCAAGGCATGGTACTTGCAATTTGGGTTTGTTGCACCAATTATACTGTAGGGGGTTCCCTTACAGTCTTTCTGTCAAAAAAACCTAAGCTTGGGGATGCCCCGAGTGGCATCCCATCTTTCTTCTAACGACCATCGCTATTTTACTTGGAGCTATATTTTTATTCGTCACATATCATGAGTTTTTCTTGGAGCATCTTGTATGATTCCATTCTTTGCTTGTTTTGCTTTTTAGGTTGTGTCATCTACCCTTGTTGGACACACCTATTTGAGAAATCCAAAATTATGCTATGATTTATTAGAATTGCTCTTTATGCTTCACTTAAATTTTTTGAGAGCTATGGAATCGCTCTAGTGCTTCACTTATATCTTTTTGAGCACGGTGTGCTTTAATACTTTTGAAGAAATGCTCTCATGCTTCACTTACATTTATTTGAGAGTTGGTAAATTTTTGAGGAAATATTCTCATGCTTCACTTAGACTATTTTGAGAGAAGAAAATTGTATGCTCATGTTCTTCACTTAGATTTGTCTGAGCTCAACAAATGCTCATGTTCTTTGCATTTCTTCTTACTATTGTGTTTTCCTTCTCTTAAAAAACTTCATTTAGATTCTCTTTGTTTCTCCTTCTATTCTGGTTTGACCTATCCACCACATTCATTGCAAATCATTATGCAAATTCCTTGAAAATCCTTGTGAGATTTCATTTGCTAAGTGAGCTGAGTTGCCAAAATGTTTTATTCTCCAATGAACTCGGTTTCACCGACCCAAGCCTATTGGCCAGATTGAAGCACAAGTATTACGTGTACACATCTCATCAGTGCTACCGAAACGAACTGACTCGGTCTCTCCGATATGCTTTGTCTATGACTGCCTCATCTCGGTGTCACCGACTGATATGAATCGTTGCCACCGATTTCACTACTAAGAAAATAGTTTGACATCTTCTACTAGAAATTTTCTTCAGCTCCACTCAATGATTCAATTCCTCTGTCTGCATCTTGAGCTACATTCTGCCTTGTTTATATCTCTCCAAGACCATTCTCTCCTGACTCATATCCTTGAAGGACCCTTCTTGGAAATTGATGTCAAAGGGGGAGAGAAAGCTCTCTTTGAGATTAAGAGACAGAGAGAGAGAGAGAGAACATCAAAGCTTAAGCTTAAGGGGGGAGAGAAAGATCTTTTGAGATTGAGATGCCATGCTATTAGAGGAGAGAAGTCACATGTCTTTAAGTGGGAAAGGACATTTTAGTATTTGTCTTGAGCTATTCTTATTGGATCTGTCATGTGATCATTTTCTGCTCTGATTGACTTATTTGTTGCTATGATTTTATCTCACCATATGTTCTCCCATTATCTAATGTAAGATTCATGGGGAGAAAGAATCCATGTTTAAGGGGAGAAAATTCCTTAGAACTTATTACAAATATTTAAGTCCTTGGGGACATGTCTATACCTGAAAGTAGTACTCACTCTGCGATACTCACCTATTACATGTCATCCGAGTCTTGGTAATTTTGTGGTTCTTGGAATCATTCTTATTTCAAGTCTTCTTGTGTTATCTATCCTTGTTTGCTTAAGTTTGCTTCTTCAAGAATCAGCTCAAAGACCATAAGGTAAGTATATGCATCACACTCATGTGCATGGTGATCTCTTGTCTTTGCACATACTGTTTGCAAGGGAGAACCATGTATATGAAGATTCACGCCTCATCATCTCTGCTCTGGTGCATATGGACACGATACATGTAACTCATTACTTACTCTGTCATGTCATGTATTCTCATGTTGTTCAAATTCTATCATTATATGAGTGCACACATGTAGGGGGGCTCATGCAAGTGACATGTTCTTCCAAATCTTTAATTACTGATCTTTGAATCATTTAATTGAAGCTTTGATGTATGTTGTCATCAGTTACCAGAAAGGGGAGATTGAAAGCAGAACTGCTCCCTCGGTGATTTTGGTAATTAATGTCAACATATCTCTTGTTGGACTAATAGTTTTATCTAGTATTTTTCAGGAAAGTTCAGCAGTGGCACGACAAGGACAAGAGGATGTGGAACCCCTTCAAAATGCTAAGGACAAGATTGGCATAAGCTCAAGACTCTTCATCCAAGATCACATTGAGTCCATAGGAAAGCCAAAACTATTAAAAGGGGATGAGGTATTGCTTAATGATCTGGTTGCTCAAGTGCTTTGTGATATTGCTCCAAAATCTTCAACCCTAATTCCAAACACGGACCCACCAATTCTTTCCATCTGGATCCACCAAGTTCATTTGACATAGATGTTGCTAGAAACCCTAACAAGTCGATCTGACTGATACGGATCTTGGTCTCACCGAGATGGCCTTGCCAAAGTGCTGTGATCAGTTGCATCACTACAAAAAAAGACACATCCGTGACATTTTGGGCCGAACGAATTTTTTTCTGTCATACATATGACACTTCTATGACGATAATTGTGACAAAACCCGGTATCATCATAGATGTGGTGGGCTCCTACTTCTATGACAAAAAATCATGACAGAAGATGGGCTTTTCATCCTGGGCGGGCCGGAGACGCAGCTGCATGACATTCTTTGGGCCGCCCATGAAGGAAAAAACCGTGGTAGAAGCGAGGGGGAGGAAAATTTCGGGGATTTCCCGGTTACGGTGGGAGGTCGGGGCCGAGCGATGCGCGTTTCTCTCGTACACGTACGCGCGTGTGTGCGAGGCGTTGGCTCTAACTAAACCCGAGTGAGGCGTTGGGCTCTAACTGAACCCGAGCGATTGCACTGCAGGCTACGTGTTACTGAACCCGAGCGATCGATCGATGGCTGTTAACTGAACCCGATCGAGCGATTCCTTCGCTACTGCTGCTAACTGAAGCCGATCAATGGGATGAACAGTGAGCGTTGCGGGGGGTTTTGGATGAACAGTGAGCGGTGGCGTTGCCTCTAGATGAACAGGACCCCGTGGTGTGGTGGAGGGCTGGATGAACAGTAGACGGTGGAGGGGTGCCCGTGGAGGGGTGGATGAACAGGACCCCATGGTGTGGAGGGCTGGATGAACAGTAGACGGTGGAGGGGTGCCCATGGAGGGGTGGTTGAACAGGTCCCCGTGGTGTGGAGGGCTGGATGAACAGTAGACGGTGGAGGGGTAGTTGAACAGTAGCCGGTGGAGTAGCGCGCGGTGGAGGCTGGATGAACAGGAGCCCGTGGAGGCTGGAGGAGGTCGACGGTGGGTGAACAATAGCTCGTGGAGGCTGGAGGGGGTCGACGATGGAGATGAACAGTATCCCGTGGAGTCCCGTTTTGCGGTACGCCACACCCCTCCCGATGAACAGGACCCCCATTTCGACCTAGTGCTCCAACACAAGTCCGTTTCCTCTGTTTTGCGGTACGCCACACCCCTCCCTATCAACAGGACCCCTGTTTCGACCGTAGGAGGTTCCTTTCCTCCATTTTGTGGTACGCTAGACCCCTCCCGATCAACAGGACCCCGTTCCGAACGTAGGAGGTCCGTTTCCTCTGTTGTGCGGTAAGCCAGGCCTCGTTTCCATCGCCTGTTCCGTCCAAGCCCTCCCGATGAACACGACCACGCATTCCGTTCCGACCCAGCCGGTTGGCTCCCACGCGTTCTATTGCCTCCCGATGAACATGACGCATTCCGTTGCCTCCCCATGAACATGACACATTCCGTTGCCTCCCCATGAACACGACGCATTCCGTTGCCTCCCCATGAACACGACAACGAAGCTGTTTCTCCGTTCCGACCCAGCCATGTACACGAGCCCTGGCCGTACATATGCGCGAGTAGGCGTTCGAGACCCTGCCCGTATGTACGTACGTGGCCGTATTTTCTTTCTTGCACCCTGGCCGCTTTACGTACGTGTACATGCTACGTGCGCGCCTCTACTACGACACGTACGCGCCTCTACTACGACACGTGCGCGCCTCTACATCCACCAGTATATATGTACGTACACGTTCACGACTAGAGTGACAATGCTACGTACGCTTCGACCAGGTGGGTCCCGACTGTCAGGCACTTCCTTGCGTGCGAAGATGTAGCTGGTGGGTCCCAGCAGTCAGGGGGGGGCGAAATACGGTGGCCCGTCCGGTGGGTCCCTGCTATCAGGTGGAGGAATAATTATTTTGCACGTAATAAGGAGGCACTTCCTTGCTGCGGCCGTGGACCCAGCTGTCAGCCTCTCCACGTATAGTCCACGTCCGATGGAAGTCGTTCCTTGACCACGTTGACCATGCCGCGCCGAGAGCACCAGGGCGGTGGACGACGGAGAGGCCTAGGAAGGGGACGGCGAGGAGCCGGGGAAGATGCGGCAGTGGAAGCCCACGCGGAGAGGAGTACGAAGGTTCACTGGTTCGGCTGCGGTGTGAGGCTGTCGTCGCCGCAGGGCCTGGCCAGCGGTGGGAATAGTAGGGGGCGGTGAGGCCTCCGCGGCAGCACAGTCGGCCACGGGAGGCAGGAGCATGCGGCACGACCGGCGCTGCTTTGGGCGGCTGGAGCAAGAAGACCAGATGTTGAAGAAGCACTACGGCTGTTGGATGGACATCGTACGGTCACTGGAGCTAGAATCGTTCATATTGACTAAAGTTGACAAAGGCCCCCGTCCCAGTCAACTTAGTAGGCCCAGAAGTCAGCCTCCCACCATGGTGGGTCCCAGCTAGCAGGGGGAGTAATCATTTTTTTGTGCGTAATAAGGAGGCACTTTCGGTGGGTCCGAGCTGACAGCGGGGGGGAACGTTTTTTTGCGAAATACGCTGGCCCGTCCGGTGGGTCCGAGCAGTCAGGGGGGAAACGTTTTTTTCGCGAAATAAGGTGGCCCGTCCGGTGGGTCCCTGCTGTAAGGTGGAGGAATAATTATTTTGCGCGTAATAAGGAGGCACTTCCTTGCGGCCGCCTGGACCCAGCTGTCAGCCTCTCCACGTACAGTACTCTTCTGATGGAAGTCGGTCGTTGACCACGTTGACCATGCCGCGCTGAGAGCACCAGGGCGGTGGTCTGGACGACGGCGAGGCCTAGGAAGGGGATGACACAGAGCCAGTGAAGACCGCACGGAGAGGAGTACGAGGGTTCACTGGTTCGGCTGCGGTGTGAGGCTGCCGTCGCCGCAGAATAACATGGGGTGTGGGTGAGTGGAGGGATGGCCTGGTGAGCGGTGGAAGTAGTATGGGGGCGGTGAGGCCTCCGCGGCAGCACAGACGGCCACGGGAGGCAGGAGCAGGCGGCACGACCGGCGCTGCTTTGGGTGGCTGGACCAAGAAGACCAGAGGTTGAAGAAACACTACTGCCGTTGGATGGACATCGTACGGTCACTGAAGCTAGAAACGTTTATTATTGACTAAGTTGACAAAGCCCTTGGTACGCTCCAACTTAGTAGGCCCACAGGTCAGCCTCCGAAACAGTGCGCCCCAGATGTCAGGGGGAGAAATCATTTTTTGGGCGGCCGAAGCTAAGAATATCCGAGATTGAAGAAGAAGCACGACATCCGTTGGATAGACATCCTACGGCCACTGCTGATAGAATCCGTGGAAATATGCCCTAGAGGCAATAATAAAAGTATTATTATATTTCAATGTTCATGATAAATGTCTTTTATTCATGCTATAACTGTATTATCCGGAAATCGTAATACACGTGTGAATACTTAGACCACAATATGTCCCTGGTGAGCCTCTAGTTGACTAGCTCGTTGTGATCAACAGATAGTCATGGTTTCCTGACTATGGACATTGGATGTCGTTGATAACGGGATCACATCATTAGGAGAATGATGTGATGGACAAGACCCAATCCTAAGCATAGCATAAAAGATCGTGTAGTTCGTTTTGCTAGAGCTTTGCCAGTGTCAAGTATCTCTTCCTTCGACCATGAGATCGTGTAACTCCCGGATACCGTAAGAGTGCCTTGGGTGTATCAAACGTCACAACGTAACTGGGTGACTATAAAGGTGCATTACAGGTATCTCCGAAAGTAGTTGTTGGGTTGACACGGATCGAGACTGGGATTTGTCACTCCGTATGACGGAGAGGTATCTCTGGGCCCACTCGGTAATGCATCATCATTATGAGCTCAATGTGACCAAGGTGTTGGACACGGGATCATGCATTACGGTACGAGTAAAGTAACTTGCCGGTAATGAGACTGAACAAGGTATTGGGATACCGACGATCGAGTCTCGGGCAAGTAACGTACCGATTGACAAAGGGAATTGCATACAGGGTTTTGATCGAATCCTCGACATAGTGGTTCATCCGATGACAACATCGAGGAGCATGTGGGAGCCATCATGGGTATCCAGATCCCGCTGTTGGTTATTGACTGAGAGCGTCTCGGTCATGTCTGCATGTCTCCCGAACCCGTAGGGTCTACACACTTAAGGTTCGGTGACGCTAGGGTTATTAGGAAGACTAGTATGTGACTACCGAATGTTGTTCGGAGTCCCGGATGGGATCCTGGATGTCACGAGGAGATCCGAAAGGGTCCGGAGGTAAAGATTTATATATGGGAAGTTGTCAAACGGACACCGGGAAGTTTTGGGGTCATACCGGTATTGTACCGGGGCCACCGGAAGGGTTCCGGGGGTCCACCGGGAGGGGCCACCCCTACCGGGGGCCACATGGGCTGCGTGGGGCAGGGAGCCAGCCCCTGGTGGGCTGGCCGCACCCCCCTCCCTTGGGCCCATGCGCCTAGGGTTGAGGGGGAACCCTAGAGGGGGCGCCCCCCTTGGCTTGGGGGGCAAGCCACCCTCTCCCCTCTCCCCTAGGCCGCCGCACCCCCCTAGATGGTTTCTAGGGGGCCGGCCCCCTTCTCCCTTCCCCCTATAAATAGAAGGGTGAGGGGAGGGCAGCCGCACCACGCTCCAAGGCGCAGCCCTCCCCTCCCCAACACCTCTCCTCCTCCGTTGTGTGCTTGGCGAAGCCCTGTCGGAGTACTGCCTCTCCACCATCACCACGCCGTCGTGCTGCTGGCGGAGCTGTCTTCCTCAACCTCTCCTTCCCCCTTGCTGGATCAAGAAGGAGGAGACGTCTCCCGTCCCGTACGTGTGTTGAACGCGGAGGTGCTGTCCGTTCAGCACTTGGTCATCGGTGATTCGAATCACGTCGAGTACGACTACATCATCACCTTGCAAGCTTCCGCACGCGATCTACAAGTGGTATGTAGATGCAAACTCTCTCCCTTGACTCGTTGCTTAGATGAACTCATAGATGGATCTTGGTGAAACCGTAGGAAAAATTTTAATTTTCTGCAACGTTCCCCAACAGTGGTATCAGAGCTAGGTCTATGCGTAGTTCTCTTTGCACGAGTAGAACACAATTTTGTTATGGGCGTGGATTTTGTCATCTTACTTGCCTCTACTAGTCTTTTCTTGCTCAACGGTATTGTGGGATGAAGCGGCCCGGACCAACCTTACACGTACGCTTACGTGAGACCGGTTCCACCGACTGACATGCACTAGTTGCATAAGGTGGCTGGCGGGTGTCTGTCTCTCCCACTTTAGTTGGAGCGGAATCGATGAACAGGGCCCTTATGAAGGGTAAATAGAAGTTGACAAAATCACGTTGTGGTGATCCGTAGGTAAGAAAACGTTCTTGCTAGAACCCAATTGCAGCCACGTAAAAGATGCAACAACAATTAGAGGACGTCTAACTTGTTTTTGCAGCGATTGATCATGTGATGTGATATGGCCAGAAGTTGTGATGAATGATGAATTGTGATGTATGAGATCATGTTCTTTGTAATAGGATTCACGACTTGCATGTCGATGAGTATGACAACCGGCAGGAGCCATAGGAGTTGTCTTTATTTTTTGTATGACCTGCGTGTCATTGAATAACGCCATGTAAACTACTTTACTTTATTGCTAAACGTTAGTCATAGAAGTAGAAGTAGTCGTTGGCGTGACAACTTCATGAAGACACGATGATGGAGATCATGATGATGGAGATCATGGTGTCAAGCCGGTGACAAGATGATCATGGAGCCCCGAAGATGAAGATTAATGGAGCTATATGATATTGGCCATATCATGTCACAACTATATAATTGCATGTGATGTTTATTATGTTTATGCATCTTGTTTACTTAGGACGACGGTAGTAAATAAGATGATCCCTTATAAAATTTCAAGAAGTGTTCTCCCCTAACTGTGCACCGTTGCTACAGTTCGTCGCTTCTAAGCACCACGTGATGATCGGGTGTGATGGATTCTTACGTTCACATACAACGGGTGTAAGACAGTTTTACACAGCGAAAACACTTAGGGTTAACTTGACGAGCCTAGCATGTGCAGACATGGCCTCGGAACACGGAGACCGAAAGGTCGAACACGAGTCGTATGGAAGATACGATCAACATGAGAATGTTCACCGACGATGACTAGTCCGTCTCACGTGATGATCGGACACGGCCTAGTCGACTCGGATCGTGTAACACTTAGATGACTAAAGGGATGTCTAATCTAAGTGGGAGTTCATAATTTGATTAGAACTTTATTATCATGAACTTAGTCTAAAACCTTTGCAAATATGTCTTGTAGATCAATGGCCAACGCTAATGTCAACATGAACTTCAACGCGTTCCTAGAGAAAACCAAACTGAAAGATGATGGCAGCAACTATACGGACTGGGTCCGGAACCTGAGGATCATCCTCATAGCTGCCAGGAAACAATATGTCCTAGAAGGACCGCTAGGTGACGCTCCCGTCCCAGAGAACCAAGACATTATGAATGCTTGGCAAACTCGCGCTAATGATTACTCCCTCGTTCAGTGCGGCATGCTTTACAGCTTAGAACCGGGGCTCCAAAAGCGTTTTGAGCATCACGGAGCATATGAGATGTTCGAAGAGCTGAAACTAGTTTTTCAAGCTCATGCCTGGGTCGAGAGATATGATGTCTCCGACAAGTTCTACAGTTGTAAGATGGAGGAAAACAGTTCTGTCAGTGAGCACATCCTGAAGATGTCTGGGTTGCACAACCGTATGACCCAGCTGAACATTAACCTCCCAGATGAGGCGGTCATTGACAGAATCCTCCAGTCGCTCCCACCAAGCTACAAGAGCTTTGTGATGAACTACAACATGCAGGGGATGGAAAAGACCATTCCTGAAGTGTTCTCGATGCTGAAGTCAGCAGAGGCTGAAATCAAGAAAGAACATCAAGTGTTGATGGTCAATAAGACCACTAAGTTCAAGAAGGGCAAGGGTAAGAAGAACTTCAAGAAGGACGGCAAAGATGTTGCCGCGCCTGGTAAGCCAGTTACCGGGAAGAAGTCAAAGAATGGACCCAAGCCTGAGACTGAGTGCTTTTATTGCAAGGGGAAGGGTCACTGGAAGCGGAACTGCCCCAAATACTTAGCGGATAAGAAGGCCGGCAACACCAAAGCAGGAGCTGCGGAATAAACGGAGACTGGCAAAGGACGAGGTGACGATGCGCGTCGGGAATGGTTCCAGAGTCGATGTGATCGCCGTCGGCACGCTGCCTCTACATTTACCTACGGGATTAGTTTTGAACCTCAATAATTGTTATTTAGTGCCAAGTTTGAGCATGAACATTGTATCTGGATCTCGTTTAATACGAGATGGCTACTCATTTAAGTCTGAGAATAATGGTTGTTCGATTTATATGAGAGATATGTTTTATGGTCATGCTCCGATGGTCAATGGTTTATTCTTAATGAATCTCGAGCGTAATATTACACATGTTCATAGTGTAGATGCCAAAAGATTTAAAGTTGATAACGATAGTCCCACATACTTGTGGCACTGCCGCCTTGGTCACATTGGTGTCAAGCGCATGAAGAAGCTCCATGCCGATGGACTTTTAGAGTCTCTTGATTATGAATCGTTTGACACATGCGAACCATGCCTTTTGGGCAAAATGACCAAGACTCCGTTCTCCGGAACAATGGAGCGAGCAACCAACTTGTTGGAAATCATACATACCGATGTGTGCGGTCCAATGAGCGTTGAGGCTCGCGGAGGGTATCGTTATGTTCTCACTCTCACAGATGACTTGAGTAGATATGGGTATGTCTACTTAATGAAACACAAGTCTGAGACCTTTGAAAAGTTCAAGGAATTTCAGAATGAGGTAGAGAATCAACGTGACCGAAAGATAAAATTCTTACGATCAGATCGTGGAGGAGAATACTTAAGTCACGAATTTGGTACACACTTAAGGAAATGTGGAATCGTTTCACAGCTCACGCCGCCTGGAACACCTCAGCGAAACGGTGTGTCCGAACGTCGTAATCGCACCCTATTGGATATGGTGAGGTCTATGATGTCTCTTACCGATTTACCGCTATCATTTTGGGGATACACTCTAGAGACAGCTACATTCACTTTAAATAGGGCACCGTCTAAATCCGTTGAGACGACACCGTATGAATTATGGTTTGGAAAGAAACCTAAGCTGTCGTTTCTAAAAGTTTGGGGATGCGATGCTTATGTCAAGAAACTTCAACCTGAAAAGCTCGAACCCAAGTCGGAAAAATGCGTATTCATAGGATACCCTAAGGAAACTGTCGGGTATACCTTCTACTTAAGATCCGAAGGCAAGATCTTTGTTGCCAAGAACGGATGCTTTCTGGAAAAAGAGTTTCTCTCGAAAGAAGTAAGTGGGAGGAAAGTAGAACTCGATGAAGTACTACCTCTTGAGCGGGAAAGTGACGCAGCGCAGGAAACCGTTCCTGTGATGCCCACACCAACTGAAGAGGAAAACAATGATGATGATCAAGGTACTTCGGATCAAGTTACTGCTGAACTTCGTAGGTCCACAAGGACACGTTCCGCACCAGAGTGGTACGGCAACCCTGTCCTGGCAATCATGTTGTTAGACAACTATGAACCTTCGAACTATGAAGAAGCGATGGCGGGCCTGAATTCCAACAAATGGCTTGAAGCCATGAAATCCGAGATAGAATCCATGTATGAAAACAAAGTATGGACTTTGACAAACTTGCCCGATGATCGGCGAGCGATAGAAAACAAATGGATCTTTAAGAAGAAGACAGACGCGGATGGTAACGTCACCATCTATAAAGCTCGACTTGTCGCTAAGGGTTATCGACAAGTTCAAGGGATTGACTACGACGAGACTTTCTCTCCCGTAGCGAAGCTGAAGTCCGTCCGAATCATGTTAGCAATTGCCGCATACTATGATTATGAGATATGGCAAATGGACGTCAAAACGGCATTCCTTAACGGGCATCTTAAGGAAGAACTGTATATGATGCAGCCGGAAGGTTTTGTTGATCCTCGGAACGCTAACAAAGTATGCAAGCTCCAGCGATCCATTTATGGACTGGTGCAAGCATCTCGGAGTTGGAACATTCGCTTTGATGAGATGATCAAAGCGTTTGGGTTTATGCAGACTTATGGAGAAGCCTGCGTTTACAAGAAAGTGAGTGGGAGCTCTGTAGCATTTCTCATATTATATGTAGATGACATACTCTTGATGGGAAATAATATAGAATTTCTGGAGAGCATTAAGGCCTACTTGAATAAGTGTTTTCAATGAAGGACCTTGGAGAAGCTGCTTATATATTAGGCATCAAGATCTATAGAGATAGATCGAGACGCCTCATAGGTCTTTCACAAAGCACATACCTTGATAAGATTTTGAAGAGGTTCAAAATGGATCAGTCCAAGAAGGGGTTCTTGCCTATGTTACAAGGTGTGAGATTGAGCTCGGCTCAGTCACCGACCACGGCAAAAGATAAAGAAGAGATGAGTGTCATCCCCTATGCTTCAGCCATAGGATCTATTATGTATGCCATGCTGTGTACCAGACCCGATGTAAACCTTGCCGTAAGTTTGGTAGCAAGATACCAAAGTAATCCCGGCAAGGAACACTGGACAGCGGTTAAGAATATCCTGAAGTACCTGAAAAGGACGAAGGACATGTTTCTCGTTTATGGAAGAGACGAAGAGCTCGTCGTAAAGGGTTACGTCGACGCTAGCTTCGACTCAGATCTGGATGACTCTAAGTCACAAACCGGATACGTGTATATGTTGAATGGTGGAGCAGTAAGCTGGTGCAGCTGCAAGCAGAGCGTCGTGGCGGGATCTACGTGTGAAGCGGAGTACATGGCAGCCTTGGAGGCAGTGCATGAAGCGATTTGGGTGAAGGAGTTCATCACCGACCTAGGAGTCATACCCAATGGGTCGGGGCCGATCAAACTCTTCTGTGACAACACTGGAGCTATTGCCCTCGCCAAGGAGCCCAGGTTTCATAAGAAGACCAGGCACATCAAGCGTCGTTTCAACTCCATCCGTGAAAATGTTCAAGATGGAGACATAGAGATTTGCAAAGTGCACACGGATCTGAATGTCGCAGATCCGCTGACTAAACCTCTCTCGCGTGCAAAACATGATCAACACCAGAACTCTATGGGTGTTCGATTCATCACAATGTAACTAGATTGGTGACTCTAGTGCAAGTGGGAGACTGTTGGAAATATGCCCTAGAGGCAATAATAAAAGTATTATTATATTTCAATGTTCATGATAAATGTCTTTTATTCATGCTATAACTGTATTATCCGGAAATCGTAATACACGTGTGAATACTTAGACCACAAAATGTCCCTGGTGAGCCTCTAGTTGACTAGCTCGTTGTGATCAACAGATAGTCATGGTTTCCTGACTATGGACATTGGATGTCGTTGATAACGGGATCACATCATTAGGAGAATGATGTGATGGACAAGACCCAATCCTAAGCATAGCATAAAAGATCGTGTAGTTCGTTTTGCTAGAGCTTTGCCAGTGTCAAGTATCTCTTCCTTCGACCATGAGATCGTGTAACTCCCGGATACCATAAGAGTGCCTTGGGTGTATAAAACGTCACAACGTAACTGGGTGACTATAAAGGTGCATTACAGGTATCTCCGAAAGTAGCTGTTGGGTTGACACGGATCGAGACTGGGATTTGTCACTCCGTATGACGGAGAGGTATCTCTGGGCCCACTCGGTAATGCATCATCATTATGAGCTCAATGTGACCAAGGTGTTGGACACGGGATCATGCATTACGGTACGAGTAAAGTGACTTGCCGGTAACGAGACTGAACAAGGTATTGGGATACCGACGATCGAGTCTCGGGCAAGTAACGTATCGATTGACAAAGGGAATTGCATACAGGGTTTTGATCGAATCCTCGACATAGTGGTTCATCCGATGACAACATCGAGGAGCATGTGGGAGCCATCATGGGTATCCAGATCCCGCTGTTGGTTATTGACTGAGAGCGTCTCGGTCATGTCTGCATGTCTCCCGAACCCGTAGGGTCTACACACTTAAGGTTCGGTGATGCTAGGGTTATTAGGAAGACTAGTATGTGACTACCGAATGTTGTTCGGAGTCCCGGATGGGATCCTGGACGTCACGAGGAGATCCGGAAGGGTCCGGAGGTAAAGATTTATATATGGGAAGTTGTCAAACGGACACCGGGAAGTTTCGGGGTCATACCGGTATTGTATCGGGGCCACCGGAAGGGTTCCGGGGGTCCACCGGGAGGGGCCACCCCTCCCGGGGGGCCACATGGGCTGCGTGGGGCAGGGAGCCAGCCCCTGGTGGGCTGGCCGCACCCCCCTCCCTTGGGCCCATGCGCCTAGGGTTGAGGGGGAACCCTAGAGGGGGCGCCCCCCTTGGCTTGGGGGGCAAGCCACCCTCTCCCCTCTCCCCTAGGCCGCCGCACCCCCCCTAGATTGTTTCTAGGGGGACGGCCCCCTTCTCCCTTCCCCCTATAAATAGAAGGGTGAGGGGAGGGCAGCCGCACCACCCTCCAAGGCGCAGCCCTCCCCTCCCCAACACCTCTCCTCCTCCGTTGTGTGCTTGGCGAAGCCCTGTCGGAGTACTGCCTCTCCACCATCACCACGCCGTCGTGCTGCCGGTGGAGCTGTCTTCCTCAACCTCTCCTTCCCCCTTGCTGGATCAAGAAGGAGGAGACGTCTCCCGTCCCGTACGTGTGTTGAACGCGGAGGTGCTGTCCGTTCAGCACTTGGTCATCGGTGATTTGAATCACGTCGAGTACGACTACATCATCACCTTGCAAGCTTCCGCACGCGATCTACAAGTGGTATGTAGATGCAAACTCTCTCCCTTGACTCGTTGCTTAGATGAACTCATAGATGGATCTTGGTGAAACCGTAGGAAAAATTTTAATTTTCTGCAACATTCCCCAACAATAATAAGTTAGCAAAGCCTTGCATACGCGTCAACTTATTTTTTACGGGACGCATCACTTAGTAGGCCCACAAGTGTGTGGCAGAGAACTTATAGCCCATTTACGTTTTGTAAGAATGTACAACCCATTTTGGAATTCTAATGGAACTTACAATAGCCCATTTACAGTTTGTTAAAAGTACAATCCATTTTCTAGCTAGGACAATGATTAATAATTTCAACAAACCATTGAAGATAGAATTCAATAAAATTTCCCACATTTTGATGGGCTCCGAAATATTTTTATCCCGAAATATCTAGTCAGATTAAATATAAATTTGTATTACATAAAAATCCAACGAAACATTGCGCGGGCAACAATGAAAATTTAAGATTTTGAAAATCCATAAATAATATTTTATAAACTAATTTCGTGTGTGGTGCATTTTTTTATAGTTACTGCCCAGTTTTTATAATTACAACCCATTTATTATTTTTTAAAGCCCATTTTCCTATTAAGCCTAATGCATCCCTCCTAGGAAAGATTTGCAGCCCAGCGGGGCGGAGAATAAGAAGTTGACCTTGCCTGGGTATTCCTCAAAAAGACGTATAGCTGGGCTAGCCATTTTCATCTTAAAAAAATTAGTATCTGGGCTGGATATCTGGCCTGGGCTAGACGGGCCACAACCCGCCCAGTTAATACCCTACTCTGCTCTGAACAACAACGAAATCATCGCCAAGAAAAACTCTGCAGTTCTCACGCCTCAAAAACACAAATACTGCTCGAGCTGCTTGGTCCCAGTTGTCGCCCCCACCTTGTGCAATTCTCTCGTTTATTGACTACATAGGTTGACAATGGTGTGGGACTGTGATGTCAGGAAACCAGGAGAAAGCAAAAAAAATATAGTTGTACATAATAAGGAGGCACTTGCGTACGTACGGCTATGGCCCTAGTGGGTCCCTAGTCTCATCCAGTCAAAATAAAGTCATCTCCTGAATCCTCATGTTCGTTGATGATGTTAACAATGCTCGGCGCCATGGCGAGCGCAACAACTCAAAGGACAACAGAGAGGGCCTTGCGGGCCCTATGGATGGTCTGATACAGCGCCCGCTACTCATTCAGGAAGCCAGGATCATCGGACACCTATGAGCACCTTCGAGAAACTGAGATGGCATGAAACGGTAAGGCCGCGCTTGGGAGCTCTGGTTTATTTCAAACCTGTATTAACATACAAGTGTAATTTACTCGTCATTGAAAACAACGCGTAAAATACAGGCGTAATGAAACCGAGGGCCCGAGGTCTGTAAGTAAAACCGGCGGGTTACGCGTGTAATTTGAGAGACTAGTGTATATTTTACGAGCACTGCTATATGGACGACATTACCAGACGATACATGCATGACGTGTGTATCATGCCATCCATGGGCAAGGCTGAAACAGCAGCTAACGACTGGATTAGCAATCGTCCGAGTATCGTTCAACATTTTTATCGTGTGTCAAGTACTTCTGACATTTTACTAGTCGAAATCGACCAACCAAGCGCCTTCGCCCGAGACCATCTGCTTTAATTTACAAGCGTCAATTTTACAAGCGGTTTTGGTTGGAAAATGATGATCCAATCACGGCCTAATATCATGAGTTGGTCGGAAGATCATATGGTTTCACGTCTAACCTACCCGACTTGTCGTATAGGCTATGAATGAAACATCAGACGATGAACTTCTTAAGCACGGAAACAACATAAGAGGATGATCTTCTTAACAAGCAAATCACTGGCATTAGATCTACATGCAAAACAATACGAAGCATTATTCTCAGGAGGCACGGTGAACAGCTCGTGATGCCACATGCCACAACATTCGAAGCTCAAAACATAAGGCCTGGCATTACATAGACAATATTCAGAACAAACTCTTAACACAGGAATATCTCAGCAGAGTAACTATTTACTTCTAAACTGAACACAAGAATAGGAAAAAACACTCAATGCTGCTCACAGCAAGGGCGTCCCACTCAAAAATATCAAATGCATGTCTTCTGGCTAACATCAATGAGCAAATTTTGACAAGGTTTTCCAATTCCGATATATTAAACTAACGTCTTCTTGCTAACATCAATGATTAAACTTTGACAAGCTTTTCCCATTCAAAATATGCAACGCCTATGATCGTGGAGTCATGTCACTTCTTGCTAACATCAATGATTAAATTGACAAGCTTTTCCCATTCAAAATATGTAATGCCTATGATCGTGGAGTCCTATCGCTTCTTGTACTTGTTTGGGCACTTCTTGCCCAGGGCACTCCACGTGTTGTTAAATTGCCAATGGTCTCTGCAGACTAGTCATGTCACCGGTGTCTAATATTTATGGCGCTGTAGCAATGGAGGGATTCGGTGCCAAACTAAGAAAAGGTGAAATTGGCACCTCTTTTGGCCTACATAGTGGAAGGCCTAATACTCTGTAAAGCTTCTCGGTCATTCCTTCTGTAATGTAGCACAAACAATGACTACTTCTTTCTGCAAAGTGGAACGACCAACTGGTCCCAGTAATGCAGCAGTTTGCCTTGGACACATTGGCTCCTTTTGTGCAGTTGAACTAAAATCAAAGTCGGAATAAAATTGAGCTTTAATTTTGATATCCCTGTAAGCAACAAAAGGTATAAGGGAAGCAATTACTGAGAAAACGGTTGATGACTTGTACTCCCAGAAGAAAAACATCTACTGGTCTACCTTATCTTAATGGGAAACAAAGCAGGAGAGTAGCAATTCTCAATCAGTGTGATTCATTCATATTAACTGAGACATTATCTTAACAATGCCTTGTTTCAAGATGTATAAAGAACGAAAAAGCAGAAAAGTATCATTCCTAAAACAATGCGACTGATTCATTTTAACAGAGACATTATCTTAACAATACCTTGGTTTAACATGTAGAAAGAACTACAAAGCAGGATAGTACCATTTGTAAAACACTGTAAGTTTGTAACTGATATATAATAACAGAGACATTATCTGAACAATACATTTCTTAAACATGTACTCCGGCCGATCCCTAACGGAAATGGTACTCCTGCCGATCCCTAACAAGTGTTTGCACTTTTGAACTAAGATTCAGTAGTTAATTCGGAGGAAGGTCGGTACTGACCATTCAAGACCAAGATTTGAAACAACTCGTGAGGAAGATCTCAAAGAGATCTCAACACATATATGGAAATCCGGTCTCATTTTGTGCAGTTCCACCAAAATTAAGCGAAGCAAAATGTCGCAATAGCAACAAGTTGAAAAGATATCCCTGTTTTAACAGAGGCAAAAAAGGAATCAATTACTGGCCAATAAAGGAGGATGAAACATGCAGCCACAAAAATGGCAATCCCGCCAATCCCTAACAAGTGCTGCAGTTTTGAACTAAGATTCAGTAGTTAATTAATTATGAGAGTGGCATTGCTTAATTTTACCAGTGACATTAGATTAACGAAAAGCATAAACAGTTGCAAGGTAGAGTGGGCGCACCAACAGTATGTGCTTCCATCTACTTATAAAGGGGGTGATGCAGAGTTTGTTGTAACAAAGCAACAAGCATCATGTCTGGGTTGGTTCCATTTTTGTTCACTACTTAATGAGAAAAGACAGCGATACAATAGCTTCACTTCAACATTTATTTAAAACAGTACCAATACAAGTAGCACAACATCTCAAAGCACATTGCACAATCATGTGGATGATGCCTGTACTGACCTTTCATGAGACCGACAACGATAAAATACGAATCTGCCAACACGAATAGGAAATCCAATCTCGTTTTGTGCAGTTGCACTGAAATCAAACAAAGTGTTTCGCGTAGCGAAGCAAAATGTCGCAATAGCAACAAGTTGAATAGATATCCCTGTATAAACAGAGGCAAAAAAGGAATCAATTACTGGCTAATAAAGGAGGATGAAACATGCGGCCACAAAAATGGTAATCCCGCCAATCCCTAACAAGTGTTGCAGTTTTGAAATAAGATTCAGTAGTTAATTCTGAGAGTGGCATCAATTACTGGCTTATAAAGGGGGTGATGCTGAATTTGTTGTAACAAAGCAACAAGCATCATGTCTGGGTTGGTCCCATTTTTGTTCACTACTTAATGGGAAAAGACAGCAATACAATAGCTTCAATTCATCATTTATTTAAAACAGTACCGATACAAGTAGCACAACATCTCAAAACACACTGCACGATCATGTGGATGAAGGCCTGTACCGACCTTTCATGAGACGACCAACATAAAATACGAACCTACCAACACGAATAGGAAATCCAATCAAGTTTTGTGCATTTGCACTGAAATCAAGCAAAGTTGCCGGTGTGACATTTAAGTTTTCTATAGGAACAAGTTGAATAGATATCCCTGTTTTAAGAGGTAAAAAAGAAAACAATTACTGGCCAATAAAGGAGGATGAAACATGCGGCCACAAAAAGAAGCATCTACCTTATCTTGATGGAAAACAAAGTATAGGACAGTAGCATTTCTAAAACGGTTACATTGATTCATATTAATAGAGAAATTCTTTTAAAACAAATCAGTAGTTAATTCTGAGATTAACAACAGCAAAATAGCTGCATGGGACATGCCAGCACCATGTGCGTCCACACGTATAAATGGGTGATGCAGAGTATGTAGCCAAGCGGCATATATGCGCTGGTCCCACATTTGTTCTCTTTGAACCTTCTTCCTATGTGAGGGCAGCAAATCTAGTCGTGCACAAACTACCCGACCCCCCAGTTTCTTTCCCTTTTCAACAAAGAGGTCGGTTCCTTACAGATGTGTGTGCTGGGTTACCCCCTTTTCCCCTTTTCGACCTACAAAGCGGCTGGATAGCCAGTCCATACTACTTTCCGCCCCTCCTTTCCTCATTGAACCACGTCCTAGATTCTTGCTCTAGCCCACCACACCCTTGTTTCCTCTTTAAACCAAGACCTAGATTCGACTACAGATCGAAAAAGATCCACATGCAGCTAGAGCAACGACGGTTTCAAAGAAACTTATACCTTAGGGTCGTCGGGATGTGGCAAGGCATGCGGTGGGAGGCCAGATCTGCCCACACTACGTACAACAACAAGGAAGAAGGGGTCGGTGGCCCTCCCGCACAGGCGCTGGGTGAAAGAGAACAACGCAGCTAGCAGTGGATTGCCTCCCTCGCCGAAGGCGATAGAGTGAACGCTGCACCTCCTCCCCTTCCCGGTGCGACAGGATATGGACGCCTCCTTCACCAGCTGTGAGGGGAGAGAGAGAGACAAGAGGCCAACACAGTATTGTTTAGATCTGGTGAAGAGAGGGTGAGAGACTATGAATATAGCAAACCCTAGCAAATGAACGCTGAGCCTCCAGCGTGTAACATATATGTAGTGCGGTGAGGTGTGGAGAGTGCAAACCCTAGCGAACAAGCGCTGAGGCTCCCGCTTATATATATACTACTATAGTACGGACTGAGCTCCGGTGCCTTCACTGCACCTGCTTTTGGCTGTATGAAAGGTGAGCCAGCCACATTTTGGGCCCACCTATCATAAATCCAAAGGCAGGTGCACTAAGTCAATGAAGTTGCGTCCATATAGTACTCTCGTGTATACGACCAAAATATAGTGGAGTGGTTTTCTTATTCTCTCCATAACAATAGTTTTAAATTGTGTAAGTACGAAACGAAACTCTTTATTTAATGTACAGTGAAGAAAACTAGTACTACTTCCGATGAACTAACGATCCACGCCCACGCGTCCTGGTCGCACTTCCTGTCCTTCACGTGTGGTACACTACCCTCCCTTAAGTGAACAACCACACATGCGCCAAATTATCGGAAACGTGTGAGAGTGTGTACAAATAAAGAAATTTAATTTCAATTATCGGAAAGGTTTGAGAGTATTACAAAGTTTGACTTCAGTCAAATCTAATATGCGGAGTAAATAAAAATGGAGGGCTATTACGTCCATCCGGGTTTTTAGTCCACACCATTTTTTAAATCAAAGTTAATAGCTGGACAAATAAAATTATAGGGGAGCTAGAGACAAAGTTGTGAGAAGGCTTAGAAATCAATACAAAACTTATGCTCTTAGTACCAACGTCGATCCTTCTTCGAGGAAACATTTGGTTCATAGCCAATTGTGTGATAAAATTGCACCAACGTGAAAGACGACTGCGTCTCCAACGCAACCAAGGTGAACTGATGAAGGATATCATCTTTGTGCGTAACAAGCAAAGAGCACTGATGGAAGACAACTTGTTTTTTGTCGAAAATCAATCATCTTCACTAGTCGACGCAACCATGAGGCGCAACCATGAGCATCGATAGGTCATCATGGTGATGCATCATCCATTTGGCATCAAGTTTGGGTGAGGCACCTAAGAAGTTCGACAAATCCTCAATGTGGTCTGTTTATTCTCAGTAATCAAGCTCGAGGAAGGAAGAACCACGTGGCAGAGGACAGTGAGGCGGAACAACAATGGCCATCCAATTTTGTGCACTTCCACTAAAATTGAGGAAGACATGCCTGGGTATGGAGACACGCATCGCTGTTTCCAAAAATATAAAAAAGGGTTAGCAACGACATCTCAATTGTCAATAAGAATTAATGAAAAGTACACCAACAAACAGAAGCATCATAATTATCTTGATGAGAACTAAACCAGGATACCCGAGAAAAAAAGCATTTCTTCATTAAACCAGTGATAGTACTACCACCATATGGACAATGACCGCACAACCACCATGTACTTTTTGTCGAAACAACATGTATACCTCAACCGAGGCATAAATCAGGATAACTTTTTGAGTGGCATTTCCTCTATAATAGTACTACTAGTAGGTGATGTTGGACCAGCCGACGAACCCTAGCTACTATGCATGGGGAGCTGGGGAGTAGTCACATAGAAGAAAACCCGCACGCAGCGACCTGGGGAGCTGGACCAGTACAAGAAGTTATACCTCAGGTGGGCAAGATGTCGTTTAGGCGGGCGGGCGGGATCTTCCCACACGACGGCAGCGAACAAGGGCGCGGAGGATCTTCGTCCGCGCCAGCGCCGACTCCGAGAGGACGGAGCGCATCGGCTTACTCCGTCGCCGACGGCGACAACGTCAATGCTGCACCTCCTCACCTCCCGCAGCGGACGGGATTCGGCCGGATCTGTGACCACCGGTGAGGAGAGAGATAGAGTGGACACTGTCATCTTGTTTTGATATGGAGAGGGTGAGAGAGCGAGACGCGAGAAACTCTACCAAACAAGAGGCTATAATGGAGTAAAAAAAATCTCTCCATAGTAGTGGTTTTAAATAGAATACGCGCGTTCCCGGAAAAAAGAAACGAAAACTGGCGGACAATTTTTTAAGGGTCTGTCTAGGACACATGTAGATGTAACATAGTTATGTCACATATAAGTTGATGTCCACTCTGTTTGTGGTCTTTTCCTAGTTTTTTTGTTTCTTGTTGCTATATTATATACTTGTGGGAGCTTAGATGTGATATCCTTAAATAACATCTAGATGTGAATTAGACAAACTGATTTTCTAACATACCAAGAAACAAAACTCGATCAAAAACACGCCCCCGCTTCCAGGTCGCGAGAGTCGTCGCGCACACACACATAGACATAGACATGCATATCCGTGTTTACGTAAAATTCCATTTCCATCTCCATCTCCAATCATATTTGTCGAACTGGCACATTATTTATGTTGTTAATTATATACGCAGCAATATTAACATACATCATCTCTTGTTTGCGCATGTCCGGACCACTGCCACGGCCGGTCTTCATCACCCGCGCGTGCTTCCTGCCTGAAACGGTCAGTGCCGCATTCATGCCCGGCCAGAGTGGACGCGACCTCTCACTGGCGCCAGCATTGAAGCGGCGCGCCGGCCGAGAGAGCGTCGCCCGGGCCACTTCCGGGTGCACGCGGCTGCTTCGCGTTCAAAGGTCGCAATAGCCGGCTACAACATGCATGTAAAAAGTTCTTGGGAGTCCGTGCTACAGCTATCTGTCCTCCCCCAACTCGTCAATCTCTTCCAGTAGTGCTAGTACTCCATGGCGCGATCCATCGACAAGCAGGCAGGAAAGTTATGGTATACTACTCGGTTTGCGGTGAGTGGCATGCCGAGCGACCGTGTGGGGTCGAGCCATGGAGGAGGGTGAGACACGAACACGACAGACGTGATTTAAACGTTGGTTTTGCTCGATGGCGCGATCCAATGAAACGAAACGTTGGTTTCTCTCCGTTTCCATTTTTTCTCCGGAAAAATGGAAACTTTTCCACTCCATTTTCATTCCTATTCCAAGGTTGCCCCATTACAACATTCCATCAAATACAAAGGAAAACTAACATGCATGCTGATGCATCTCAATGATTCACATATCATAGCCAATATTTACTTCACAACTAAAGAAAAAAGTTGTGAGAGCGTGTATGATAGAAAAACTACTGATGGGGTCACTACGACTTAAACCCTAAACCCTAAACATGATTTAATTTCCTGGCCAGGTAGAACATGTCGAAGGAAAGATGGCTGGCACCCTCGGATCATACGATGCTTTTGTGCAGTTCCACTAAAATCGACCTGAGCATCCATGATGGCAAAGATATTGAAGAAGTGTGATTAGAATAATAGTACTGGCACTAGTTCATGAGGCATAAACTCATCACAAGTAGAAGCCAGTAGAAGTAGAGAAAGATCGACATGGAGATGGAGCTACGGCAGTGGAGCAAGCCGGCTCCAAAAGGAAGATGGACTACCTGGGACGTCGGGCTGTAGCTAGAAGGGCGGTTGGGACGCGGCATCGGCCCATACCGCGGTGACCCCCGATTGGGACGCATCGACTATGGGTTTTCTCCCTCGCCGATGTCGACCACGTCTACGCAGAACATTGTTCCCTTCCCCCAGTTGCGGGATCAGGCCCATCGTTCTATGCTTGCGAATAGAGCAACCTAAGCAAGCAGGCTTGTAGCTTAGGCTCCTGCTAGTGTATATATAGTGGTTTTCTTTTTCTCTCCATATCAACCATTTTATATTGCGTACGTGTCATTCAAGAGTGAAATGATGGTTGCTTGTTCCGACTAACTTACTGTGTGATTTGACTGCTCCTTAGTGGACTCTACACGTACTCCCCCTACGTGTATGCAACAGTCACATGTACACATGGACGCAAAAACGCGCGCGACGCCCTAATGCATGCATGTCTGAGCACACGACGGAACACACACGGTCACGCTCAAGTGCTCAACCTACATGTGCATGCACACACATACTCAGTCAGGGTGAGCTAGTGATTGTATGAACACCGGAAAATATATATATTGAGCGCAATGAGCGTATTATGAAGTCCACTGACCATATTTTTACAAATATACAGTGACAGACAGTGTATTTATCTCGTTTGAAATTAAGCCATATTAACCGGAGAGGAGGCAGCATGGACTAGCATTACTTTGCTGTGTCCCATCAACTTGCCGAATGAGGAGAAGGTTGCTGGACGGGAGAAGCTTGCGCGCGGTGGCTCATAGGACAAGGAGAAACTTTTGACTAATGCAAGCTCTCCCTCGCTCAGGCGGTGGACGTGCAACAGTTAATTCGGTGTCAGATTGCCTGAAGCATACACTATACTACTACTACCTCCGTTTCAGTTTACAAGTCCTGCGCGTATACCTAGATTGTCAATTTTATCACCCTAATATAAACTATATAACACAAAATTATATCTTTTGAGTAGAAACTCCGAAGTTTATGTTGGTATATTTTTTGTAATATATGTCTTGCATTAGGTTGGTCAAATTGATGACCTAGGGGTACGAGCACGCCCTGTAAACTGAGAGAAAGGTAGTAGTGCTATTATTGTTCTACTTCTCGAACAGCCAAGCGCAAAGTTTACTAGTACTACTACTATAGTCCATAAAGGTACGTACTATACTAGTACTAGGAACTGGATGGAGGAGCGTCTGCACTCTTATTATAATTTTAAAATGTGATAAAGCAATCTTCAACACATTTGGTTCTCTTTGAGGGTTCTCGCATGTGATAATGGAAGTTGATTGCATGGACCACTCGCCACAATTCTCGCTTAATTCTGGCTCATATCCTGTTACAAATAGTAGCGCTCAGTAATATTTCCTCTTTTTTGTTATTCAGCATGTAAACAGGTCAGCAAACCTTGCGGCGCATCTTCGTGCGAACCGTGCTTGGTGCACTTTGAATGTGGCCGAGAGCTGGCTTGATGAAACACCTCGCTTCCTACTTCTTTTTTTGCAGGGTACCTCGCTTCCTAGTGACCAGTGTCTTAGCTGATCGTCCTAAGAATGCTTATATATGAATAAAGCTCTCTCATTTACCCGCAAAAAGATTAAGCCATATTAACCGTAAAGGAGGGAGTATGGACTAGCACTACTTTTTGGTGTGTCCCGTCAACTCGCAGAACGAGGAGAAGCTTGCAAGACAAGGTAAAGCTCGCTTACGCCTTTTGACTAATGCAACCTACCCTCGGTGGACATGCTTCAGTCCATTCGGTGTCAGATTGTCAGAGGCATACACTGTAGTACCCAACATGCAGAGTACCATCATTGTTCAACTTCACGAAGGGGCGAAGAGCCAAGCGCAGTAGTACGCGTACTCTACTTGGTTTTGCACCTTCATACTAGCCCACCCTCTGTCACAGTTTACAGGGCGCGCTTCATTATGATGCATTTCTCTCAATGCATTTCCACCACCAGAGAGACTTTAGACGCGTTTGGTTTAATGCTCAATTAATTAGGGCATGGTAACCGCAATCAAGTCCACAATTTTCTCTCCATGTACTGTACTACTACGGAGTGCATGCATGTGTGTACGCATTATTCCCTCTAGTAATAGACGTCGTGCTATAACTACCAATGCTATTTTTCACGCCGATCGCTAGTCGCCTTGGTCCCACAGATTTTTTTCTTTTTTCTGAAGCGCGCTACATAAACAGTGACAGATGGAGTAGTATAAGCGGATTCAAAGAAGAGCGTATTGATGGTTGCTTCTTCAGAGCAACTTACAGTGGGAAAGGTGGGGCTTATGATTTGACTGCTCATTACTCACTATTAATGCGGCGCAACGACCGGGCTGAGTCTCCCATGCGGTTGTGCACTACCCCCTCGGTTCTTAAATATACTCCGGAGTATTTGTCTTTCTAGAGATTTCAACAAGTGACTAATCAAATATTTGTCTTTTTAGAGATTTCAAATGGACTGGCACATACGGATGTATATAGACATATTTTAGAGTGTAGATTCACTCATTTTGCTCCGTATGTAGTCACTTGTTGAAATCTCTGTTAAGACGAATAGAATATTTAGGAATGGAGGGAGTACACATACGAAGCAAAATGAGTGAATCTACACTCTAAAATATGCCCGTTTGAAATTTGTAAAAAGATAAATATTTAGGAACGAAGGAGTATAATTTTGTGCATGGCACATGGACCCGGATGATGAAGAGGCTTCTGGCAATGCTATCAAGCTTCCATCATTTGTTTACATAATTGACGTACTATACAAATAATTTTCCAGCGACATGAAATTGTACAATGGTGTGAGCTTTCAGCTTTTGTTTCGCGTGTCTTGCCATCGATACTCTTTCGGAAACAATAAAAAACTAACTTCCTTGCTAATGCATGTCAATTATTAGCAGATCAGAGCTAATAATTGCATCCCAACTGAAGACAAAGTTGTGAGAAGGTGTTAAATTAAAATTGATCCATGCTTTCATTGGCAGCAACGTCCCCCCAGCTCTTTCTAAATCAACAAGGCATGTTGGAAAAAAAGTAGCTGTCTGGAGCATGCAACATTCTGATCATTTTGTGCAGTTCCATTAAAATAGAGCTGAGCGTCCCTGTTCCAAAGATATCAAGTGTGATTACGATAATAGAGGACTGCTGATGAAACAATAAACACACAAATAGAAGCCGGTCACCTTTGCAGTCTCTCTTAAGACTAACTAGTTGGAGAAGATTAGGCTCGGAGTTGGATGAGGAGGATAGAGCAAAACCAATCTCCCTTTGTGCAGTCGCACTGAAATGTAGAGATGTTGCCCGTGTGACATTTTAGTACAACTGCACAAAACACTCTTAAGAGAAAAGTGATTTGTGCAGTTCACCAAAAGGTTGCAATAGCAACGAGGTGAAATGGATAGCCCTGTTTGCAAAAAAGAGGTAGAAAGGAAACAATTACTGGCCAATAACAGCTGATGACACATGCGACGACAAAAAAGAAGCATATTCCTTGTCCTAACGGAAGATAACAACACGTTGTGTTTGTCTAAAACGGTGTGAGGACGAGAATGCAATATGGAAAGTACGCCGGACGAGCTACGTTTTGGGCAAAGAACTATGGAAGATCCACATGCAGCAAAGTGGGAAAACGAGCAGTGGAGCAAGGCCGGAGGGGATACCTGGAGGTCATCGGGGTGTAACTAGGTGAGCGGCGGCGGGCGGAATCTGCGAGCAGGTGGCGTAGGCTCTGCCGCGCCGGAGCTTGGTCAGAGAGAACGGCGTGTACCGCAGATCGGGACGTGCTGCCTCGGCGCCGTCGAACGGCGAAACAATGCACTTCCTCCCTTTCCCCCGGCGGATGGGATGCGGTCGGATCAGTGACCAACGGTGAGAGAGAGAGGCCACCACACTCCCTTTCCCCTGGCGGACGGGATGCGGACGGATCAGTGACCAATGGTGAGAGAGAGAGGCCACCGCACTCCCTTTCCCCCGACGGACGGGATGCAACTGGATCAATGACCAACGGTGAGAGAGAGAGAGAGGCCACCGGAGCCTTGTGTGAGATACTTTGAAGAGCGGACTACCTTTTCCTCCATAAAAATCGTTTTATATTCTGTGTACGTGCCATTGAGCGCTATAACTTTATTTAAAAATAATGCGGCAACGCGTCAAGTCGAACTTTGTTTTGTGCATGCGTGGTACACGACCTCCCTAGGTAAACAACCGCTACAGGCGTTCAAATTAGCATGTGGGCTGCCATTTCGTAAAGAAATGAGCTCCACCGTGTACCCGCGTGGGTGTGGCTAGGCATGAAGTGTGAGTATGTGCACGGTGCACCTATTCTCTTCTTGTATACGTACACCACCTACGTGGGGTTGTGTGAGAGAGATACAAACCTAGAGAGATATAATGTGTGGGTTCTTGAGAGTTTTTTTTGTGGGAGGGGGGGCGGTCAATCAAAAAATTGAACATATGCAATGTGTGTGAAATAGAGTCCTGGATATAACATATATATAGAGGGGGCGATCCACGAGAAGAGAGTGGAGGTATCATCGGCTTGAGGTGTCCATAGAATCGAAGAGAGGGATGATGATGTGTGTGTGTGCGCGTGTGATCGATAAAGAGTGCCATCGAATTTGTGTGTGCCCACATCAAAGATATAGAGTGGTTGGCCTACTGGAACGTGAGATGGGACATGTGCAGTTTGTCTCTGTGGCATGGATACCTACCTGCAGCACTCGACTATCGGTGTGTGGTGGGTGAAGAGGGAGACCCAATTAACTATAGAGGTACAATGGCAGGTATATGTGTGGAGGAGGAGAGAGGCCTACCTCATGTATTAAGGAGATCGATCTGCCTCATGTATTAAGGGAGATCGATCGGCATCCATGCATATGTGCAGGAGATGAATAAGGTTGGAAGAGAGACAGAGCTAGAGTGTTGGAGGGGGTGGTAGTGGAGTTGCTTCTAACAAATGGTGGGATATGCTTGCTAGACAAACGGAGGGCACACCCGCAATATCAATAAGAGAGGAGATGGCTGCTTGTTGTCTGTGCACGTGCGTGTGAGAGACGGGTCAGGAGGCATGCACGAATGATGAGGGGGGGACGATGTGGCTGTGGTAAGCAGACGTAACTACATAGGAAGATCAATCGCCCTATGTAAGAGAAAGGAGAGACATAACTTGTGAGGTATGTCGATCGATGGGGGGGTAGTTAAAGTCGATCTAGGTATATGTTGGGAGATCGATCGGTATACATGCATGTGTGTGTTAGAAGCAAATGAGGCATGAGGAGAAGGATAGAGAGAGAGGGATGCATGTAGGAGGTGGTGCGAGAGGCATACTATATCAAGGGGGAGGAGTGTGCGAGTACGAGAACGATGAAAAGAGTGGTGGGAGTGAGGCATGGACGGTGACAAGAGAAGAGGGGAAGCTTGTGTTTGTGCTAGGCACACCTGGCTAGAGAGGCATATCGATCGATGTGTGCCGGAAAGAAGGAGCTGGGGGGCCTACACACACCGTGGGTGAACGACCTAAAGTGAAAAGATGAATTTGCGCGATGGAGCTAGAGAATGCTGAGGGAGGGTGAGAGGGATGCGGGCGTGTGCATGCACAAGAGAAAGTTAGCGCTAGCTACAAAGATAAGAGGGTTGTGTGGGTGTAAAAGACGAATAGAGATTATATATACTTCATTATAAAAAGCGAATTTGGATATTTGAAGAATTTATCATAGTGTTTCAAACCGACGGATGTGTGAATATATATAACGGTGATACACATGGTGTGGCTATGAACATGGTATACTACATTTAATATATTTTATCTCTACTCTTATAAAAAAACAGAGTTGTTGATGATGGTGTGCCTGCCATCCTGCATTATAGGCCATCTGATTTATATCTGGCGGATAGCAAGGAAACTATGATGGTTGAAGTTGGCAACAATCATGATTGTAGATTCTTATTGAAATAGAGAAACGAATTGAAATTTAGTTCGAATTGCAGTGGTAGTATAGACATTTGGAATGCACTAAAATGTTAGTATGAGTAGGTTACATGCATTATACAGCAAGCGAAAAAAATTAATCGGACATAACATGGATTCATACTCCCTCCTTCCATCTATATAGGGCGTAATGAGATTTTTAAGACCGCCTTTGACTATTGACAAGATTAATAGTACATGACATGCACAATGTGAAAATTATATCATTGAAAGAACCTTTCACAGACGAATTTAACGATGTGCTTTGTGTAAGTTGCATGTCATATATCATTGCTCTAATATTTGGTCAAAGTTAGCATCGAAAAATGCATTAGGCCCTATATAGATGGAAGGAGGGAGTAGCTTTGAATAGCATTTGTATAGTAAAACGGGGCAATACTCTCTCTTTGTGTGGTGTGAATAGTTTTATTTTTTCGTTTTCTTTTTGGTTGAGGGAAGTGCGAATTGATTTGGTACTTACAAGTACAATATTACGACACGTTAGGCTTGTCCCTAAAATTCAACCCGTGTCTTGTTATATCCTGAAAATTCAGATATCGTGCTCCCAAAATTGGCTCTTTCATAACCCGTGCCTTGCTATCCCGAAATTACAACGCGCAAAAACTCCCTCCAGCTGCCAAATCCCGACACGCGAAATCCCCCTTCTAACCCTGAGCCGAAAGGGCCGGTAGTTCAAATCGGTGGGGGGTAATTTCGTAACACACCCTACATTTTGGACAAGCGCGTTCCTAAGTCATGCTTCACCCCCTCCCATCGCCCCTTTTCGCCATTCAAAATCCCAGGCCGCCATAACCTCTCCGCTCCAGCCGCGAAACCCCACCCTCCTCCGTCCGTCGTGTCACTGCTGCGCAGCCGGAGCCTCTTCCCCGACGACGTCGTCCACCGCAACAGCTCGACGTCCCTCGTCCACCTCCTCGGATGAGGATCCGTCGTCCATCTCGCTGTCCCACCGGTTCAGCCGCCCCGTCCTCCACCTCCAAGGATCTGCTCCGATGATCGCCTCGTCTATCGCGGCTGCTCCATCCCCACAGTGCCGCCTTAACCTGCTCCACCGGAACCGCAACATCCTCCCCGACTCCTCGGACGAAGCCGAGGCCTACTCGGTGCCACCAAAGAGGTTGTACACTCATCGCATCACACCTTCTCCTTAACTCGACCTCCCGGCGCCGACGGTGCTCCATCCCGCACCCACATGGAGTGGCTACCTTGAAGCCGGCGCCGCGGGCGACATCTCCACGGCGGCTCTCCCCTAGTGCGAGGCCCCTTCGGCGGCGGCGTCCATACCAGCCGGATCTGCTGCTGCTGCTCCGGCTCTCGCTCGATCGCTCGCTCGCCCAGCTGCTGCTGCTGCTCTCCCCCTCACTCGTGCTGCTGCTCTGCTCCGATTAAGCCACACTTTAGTCGACTAAATCGACTTTTGGTCAGTTGATTTTCAGGGGTTGGGGGGGCTCGTCGGAGTTAAGGAAGAACCACCCGCAGCGGGGACGGGGGCTCGCCGAAGAGGTACCCCGCTATCTATCTTAGGGTTCAGGGTGGGGGGGGCCTGAAGGGCTGGCCGGGGCGGCGGTGGAGAGTTGTTTCGGAGCGGCGAGGCGGCGCTGGGGCCGGCGGTTCGGCCGGTGGTGGCTGGCGGCTCACGGGGGTGCAGGTTGAAGATGAACTGTAGGCCCTCCCTAAACTACATGTCAAGTGCCTCTCTGCTACCATTGCGTTCAGTTTCGACAGTAGCATTCAGATTCCAGAGTAAATTTCAGTTTCGATAGTTAAGTTCAGAGTCAACAGTTTTTACCTCATCCGTTGTAGTCAGGTGGTTTTTGGTGATGTTAATTTTACATCCATTTTACATCATCTATTGGAGATGCTATTAGAATCCCACTTGAGATTGACGATGTATGTCTTGTGCTGCTTCAGCCTTGACGTCTTACGGCTCACCGGAGCTGCTCCAATGACAAAACAATCCATCACAATAGAGCGGTGCCCTGGATGCCGTCTACAGATTCCTCAGATCTTCCTCCACACCTCTGACAGCCATCTCTGCCTCAACTGCTTCAGCGACCAACCCAATGATGCTGAGGTCGACACGGCTACGACAAAGAGGTTGTACACTTGTTGCATCACTTATTACTATACATTCACATCGATCCATTAGGGCTATTTTGGTTCAACGGAAAAACATCGATCCACTGGTTGTTGCCATCACTCTAAATTTCTGCATGCTCTCCTTACATAATCTCACCATATTTTTTCGTATGCATGTCAGATATTGTACACAGTCATGCTGAACATGTAGAGAAAAAGAGAAGAGTTTTGCGCGGCAATACAATGTCATGCAGACATCGCTCCATGGTGGGTTCAATGGCAAACCCTCCCCACCTCTCTCCAGATTGTAATCCAGAGGAAGATATCTGTTCTGAGGCAGATTCGGACGCTGCTGACCACTCCTATTTACCCCCCAAGGTGTTTGCTCTACCTTGGCATGATGATGTTAGTCATATCATGCATATGTTGCCTTGCAGTGTCTACTTTTGACATCATATATGTCATCTGCTTAGTTTAGACATGTTCTGTAATGCCACCTGTTTAGTTTCTATATCATATATGGGAATTATGCATTCTCATGTCTTTTAGCCAGCCATAATATATGTGAAATGTGCAATGCCATCCTGTTTAACCAGGCATCATATATTTGAATGATATCTTGCCCATCCTTTTCTTCATTACATTTCCATTTGTCGACAATGTTTGTACATTAAACTACTCTTCCTGTGAATCAGCCATTTGGGTGGGAGATGGAAAAATCTGGAGTGAAAACAAGGCCTTCAGAGCAGACAGTGCTACCTGTCAAAGCAGATCTCTTGTTGGGTCCCGATAGCTCCTCAAAGATGGATTCAGAGACAGATGACCGGTCTTATTCCCCCACTGAGGTGTATGCTCTAACTTGGCACGGTTATACTGCTCATATCATGCATATGGTGTCTTGCATTGCATAGTTTAGATATCATATACACAATATTCAACACCATGTTCTTAGTCCAGACATCATATCGAATGCCCTCTATTTAGCATATAAATCACATATGTGAATTAAATGATGTGATCCTGATTACTTAGATAACATGTAGGTGAATTATGTCATGCGATCCTGTTTAGTTATTCATCATATCTTTGAATTATGTTATGCTATGCTATCCAGTTTAGATAGACATCATATATATGAAATTATGTCATGCTATCCGTTTTAGTTAAACAATATACATGTCAACTATTTCATGCCCTCTTTTTTCCACACTATCTATTGCATCTGTCTCTCATACAATGTCTGTACATTCAACTATGTTTCCTGTTTATCAGCCATTTGAATTGGAGCGGGTGATGCCAGTATCTAGCGGACTAAAAACACGGTCTTCAAATAAAACAGTGCTACCTCTTGGTGGAGATAGCACCCCGGTTGTACATGCACAAGAACCAGCCCTACCACACATAACCCAAACTCTCACAGATTGTACCCCTACTACGATGGACAGAGAACCAGCTTCACCCAATCTAACCCCAACCCCAGCCGATAGTAACCCAGTTCCTATTGACACAGCACCATCTCCACCATAGAGCTCCCAAACAAGAGCAATTAGTAAGGCAGCTCCAGTGCCCAAAGAGCCAGTACTATCACGGCGAACCCCAACTCCACTAGTTAGTACGCCTATTCCTATGGAGGAAGCACAACCAGCTAGTCATAGTTTAGCATCTATCGCATTTGATGTTGTTAAATTGTATGTGCGTATCTTCCCATCTTGAAATATTATACTGAAGATGAAGGAAAATGCCAGTTGCAGGTGTTTGTCCAGGAGTTATGTGTAAGTAATGTTATTCATGGCAATTACTTTGCTTCATCCCATACATCCTACCTCCATGATGGTTATAATACAACAAATTTTCCCATTTTTCTCTATAGAGAAGGACCGATTTGGAAACTCAGGATGAGGTAACCTGTGCTAATACCTCTGCTATCTTCAAGAATGCTTGGTGGCAGTATCGGAATTACCTGAAGAAAACATACTTCACCGACAAAGAAACTCATCAAATTCCCTTACGTTCTCCTGAGACACATTTATTGGACGATGACTGGGAACGCCTTGTTCTGTACTGGTCCTGAACCAAGAATGTGGTAAGGTCTATGAGCTCATTTTCTATTTTTAAGTATTATATTCTTGCGTCTTACTGTACTCTGTTCATGTAGAACAAGTGCCTAAACCTGAAGAACAACTGTTCTAATTTAAGATTCCATTGCTACCATAGGACATAGATATATGTTTGTTTGATGCTTTTATTATGTACTAGTACTTGACAATAGAAGACTTGGTAGTTTAATCCTGTCAACCTTACTAATGAACTGGTTCACCGAAATGAGTTTCATATACTAGTACATGCTAAACTTGTTATGTGTCTGCTTGTTTCTTCTTTTAGAATGCTGACAGAATATTGGGGAAGAGTGCCTTATTAAGCAACGGTAAAGGAAGTAATGCAGATAAGGTTCAGGATAGTGACACATCCTGTCTTGGTTTAGTGTTGGAGTTACTGGCCACTACCGCTTGCACAAGGTATTCAAACTCACTGTCTGAATCAGTTCGGTTTCTTGAGTCTCAACTACAAGCTAAAAGACATCAATCAGCTGTGCTGCGACAAGAAGCGGAAGGACTGCGGAAGTTCCTGGAGCATTCAGATGCATACTTTCTGGTGCAACAGCAAGCGTTGGAGGATTTTAGCGCCAAACAGGACAAAACTAATCAGCTTGCTAAGCTTATTGCCAGCATGGTGGTTACCCAGGATAAAGTTTCTTGAGCTCTTCTGAAGTTGTTTCAATTATGCTCTTGTTTTGCTACCGCGTTTATTTGCACTGGTGGCCAATTTTGACGGCCAGTGTATATGATATGCTGCTTTGTTCCCTATATTTGCACTGGTGGTGAACTTTGATGCCGAGTGGATGTAATATGTGTAATAGCCGTGATAGCCTAGCGTTAGTTGCTTGCTTATTTATTTCCTTTTTATCTTATTTGTTTGTTTGCTTGTAGTCATTGCAGTTCTTTTTCTGCGGTTAACTAGTGGCTGCAATAACCTATTTTTTAAAACTAGGCCACAATAACCATGGGCTAATATTTACTGTAGTGACACTGGGCCTCCTACGGGCCGTAGAAACTATGGGCCTTCTACGGGCCGTAGAAACAGTAGGCCTTCTACGGGCCGTAGAAACAATGGGCCTTCTACGGGTCGTATCATCAATGGGCCTTATACGGGTCGTATGATCGATTGGCCAAACATGGGCCAATAACAGGCCGCATTATGGCCGTAAACGGGCTAGAGTTGGAATCGTCCATTCATGGGCCGACCATAATGGGCCATCGTTAATAAGCCATATTTGATGACGCTATGAAAACGGCCCAATGAATTAATGGACCACAAACGGGCCGACTGTAACCACGGGCTGAATTTGGCCCACAAGCAGAAAATGACAGTAACGGGCCGTAAGTAAATGAATGCTGGAAATGAGCCCAAGAATAAATGGGCTCTGAGAAGGCCGAAAGATAACATGGGCTGGAAACGGCCCAATGGAACAACGGGCCGTTAGTGGGTATAAAGTGATACACTATTCATTACGGGCCAGTTTCACCATGGGCCGTTAATGGGTGTAAAGTGACACGCTATTCATTACTGGCCAGTTTCACCACAGGCCGTTAGTAGGCCAAGAGTTATATAGGGCCTCATATGGACCGAAAGACATCATGGGCCATACATGGGCCAGAAGTGAAAACATGCTGGAATCATATTGGATGGCCCAGATGACGCTACTGGGCCTAATTTGGATAGGGCATAACGGGCCTTGGGTTAGCGGGCTGTAAATGGGCTATACGCGAACATGCCGTTGATAGGCTTTCCATGGGCCGGCCCGCCAGCTTTTGACCAAGTCAAATGGGCCGGCCTTTTCATAGGAATGGGCCTCTGTTGGGCCGTGCCACGTGTCGACGTATCATAGGCGCCTATCTGACCCACTAACGAGCTCACACGTGTTTTGTCCGGCCAATAAGAATTTTACACGTGGAAATTTCCCATTGGTCGGGGCTGTTAACGGGTTATCGGATCCAAAACCCGACCCGATAGCTTAACGGCGTTCCATTACGGTGGATGCCACGTGTCAGTCACCCTTGACGAAAGCACTTCTGTGACGCGTGATTTATCGTCATGGAAGTGGACACTTCCGTGATGATAATTTTGGTAATGTCATGGAACACTTCTACGACAACACATGTATGACTATCTTGATTCTGTCATAAATTTTTCATGGATGTACATGCATGACAGAAAACGCGACCTACTGTGACAAACATGTATCATCACAGAAGTGTATTTTTTTGTAGTGCATCCACTTTGGTCTCACCGAGTTTACGCAATCGGTCTCACCGAGTTGGCTTGACAAATTCTATATTGCTTATTGCTTCACTTCGGTCTCACCGAGATGATGTTTGCCCTAAGCCCTAGCACATTTCTCCCACCGAGTTGTTCCAGTTTGTCCCATCGAGATTCCTAACGTTCACATTTTTGAACTGATCGGTCTCACCGAGTTGCATTATTCGGTCCCGCCGAGATTGGTCAAATGTGTGTAACGGTTGGATTTTGTGTGGAGGCTATATATACCCCTCCACCCCTACTCCATCAGAGAGAGAGAGAGAGCCATCAGAACGTGCCTACACTTCCACCATTCATTTTTGAGAGAGAACCACCTACTCATGTGTTGAGATCAAGACATTCCAATCCTACCACAAGAATCTTGATTTCTAGCCTTCCCCTACTTGCATTCCACTCCAATTCTTCTTTCACCATGGCCAAATCTATGAGAAAGAGTTGAGTGTTGGGGAGACTATCATTTGAAGCACAAGAGCAAGGAGTTCATCATCAACACATCGTCTATATACTTTTGGAGAGTGGTGTCTTCTAGATTGGTTAGCACTACTGCAGGATGGTCCAAACGCGACACTACGATCAGTGACCCTTCGACAAAACTGTGTGCGTTGCCATAATCGCAAACGGTGGTGTAAAAAACCCGTCAAAAAAGGTGCAAAATGTTTGCGATGACGGATGCATCAAACACGGTTCAGATTTTAGTTGCGTGTGCGATGTAGGGCATACGGTTCAGTTCAATTAACTGTTTGGGATGAGGAGGAACAAAAGAAATGGGTAGCCATATGAAGGCGGGTGCGATATACAGCATACGGTTCACCAGAATGAACTATGTGTGATTAGGCAACACAATGGAAACGGTTCAACTGAACAAGATGTGTGTGATACGCGACAAACAGGTCCGTAATCAGAAATGTGTGTGAAGACCAATAATAACAGAGATGATTGCTGCTAATAAGCCATGTGATTTGCTCTGTCTATAGTAGAATATACATAAACACTATTTTGATCACGGGATCAGAATAATATTCTGATCACAACCTGAACTGCCTGAGTAACGCGCTTGAACTTCGCTTTGTACAAACCCGACCTTCGGGCTATCTTTGCAACCCTGGCTTCCCCCGTGAATTATTCTGGTTAGTCGTGTTCTATATGATGTTAGTGTAATCTAGAAACATTTTTAGCAACTAAATACCGGTTTTAAATAGGAATCTCGCTCGTTGGCGGATTTTGCTCCCGGGTTGTGATAAAATTGCGTTTTTTTGCAATTTTACTGCCTGAGTTGTTCGACCTGAACTTCTCCTAGTGCTAGGTTGAACTTCCGCCAACATTGCCCAAATGAGGCTTGCGATATACCGTTGGAAAGCTATGGACACCAGTATCATGACCCAAGTTAAATTTTTGACAAAATGTAAGCAGTTTAAGAGCAGTTTTGAAAACCATTTTTTCTTCATACAAAAAACGTGAATCATATTTTCGATCGTATTTCTAAACCATTTATCGGAATGAGGCAAATAATATGGCGTTGGAAAGCTGCTGCAAAACCGTTCTTTCCACATGTTGAAAGTTTTCTCTAATTCCCTACAGTTAAAGAGTAATTTGGAAAATCGTAAAATTTCGCAAACCGAACAGCCGAGTTTGTATTTTCGATGTCATTTCTAAATGGCTAATCCAATTGAGGCAAATGATATGGCGTTGGAAAGATTATGAAAATGCTCTAATTTTTCATGTAGAAAGTTTTTTCTAATTTTGAACGGTTTAATAGTAATTTAGAAAACGGTACAAGTTCCACTTAGTTCGTATTTTCGATCAAATTTTTTTAACCGTACGTCCGAATGTAGCAAATGATACGTCGTCGGAAATCTTGAGGAAATGCGAAACTTTTTGGTATATATTGTTTATCCCAATTCCTTACTGTTTTAAGTCAATCTTAAAAATGGCTAAAAACGTATTTTTGCCGTAATTTCTACAAACTTTATCGGAATTGGGTAAATAATATACCGTTGAAAAGCTAAGGAAAATGCAAAACTTTTTCATGTTGATGGTTTTCTATGATTCCTAGCCGTTTACAAGTAATTTAGAAAATGGCGAGATCATTCGTTCCGCCTTTATCGCGAAACAGATTCTTCAAAAATGCACCACGTAAAGAACCTGAACTTCTCGGCCTGTCTACTTGAACTTCACTCTGTTTTTGACATGCTTTTTTTGCTCGTAGATCTCCATCCACTGCTCGTAGCTCTCCATCCACTCACCGAAATTGAGCAAGTGATATACCGACGGAAAGCTGCTGTAAACACGCAACTTTCCCGTGTTGATCGTTTTTTCATACTCGCGACAATTTTAAAAGTTTTTCATCTCAAATTCATTCACTATAGTAGTCGAACTTCGTGCTGTTTTCACATTGAACTTCTGTGATGTATTTTCGTTTGTAATTTTCTCATCCATTTTCGTCAGTGTTACACAAATGATATTCTTTTTGTACAAACCTATCTCACGATTTTTTTTAACTTTCTCCGACCGAGGACTTGAATTTACACAAATGTCATTTTGGAGTAAATTAGAGAAATGACGAGATCATGATTTCTGCCTTTATCACGAAACAAATTCTTCAAAAATGCACCGCGTGAAGAACCTGAACTTCTCGGCATGTCTACTTGAACTTCACTCTGTTTTTCACGTGCTTTTTTTTTGCTCGTAGCTCTCCATCCACTCACCGAAATTGAGCAAGTGATATACAGATGGAAAGCTGCTATATACACACAACTTTCCCGTGTTGATCATTTTTTCATACTCGCGACGATTTAAAAAAATCATCTGAACTTCATTTAGTTTAGTTGGTGAACTTCATGTTGTTTCACGTTGAACTTTTGTGACGTATTTTCATTTGTAATTTTCTCATCCATTCGTCGGTGTTACACAAATGATATTCCTTTTGTACAAACCTCCCTCACAATATTTTGTTTTAACTTTCTCCGACCGAGGACTTGAACTTATAACAACAACAAAATTGGACCTTGCCTTTTAATTCATTTTTCTCATGTTAAACACGCACCATGTAGTACATGAAGTTTTTCCATTTTTATAATTTGAATTTTTTATTTCCTTTTTGAAATCAAATTGCTCCCAAATAATAACTGAACTTCTTCGTGGATTGAGAAAATTATTTTAAAACGCAAAAAACAATTACTTTTTTTTTGTTTTCGAATATGGAAATACAAGGTGAATCTCTCTCGCAAGAATTTTTGAACTTCCCCAGACAAAGAACTTGAACTTGTGTCAACAAACCTTTTAAGCTTTTATTTTTCTATACTTTTATTCTCACCCGAAATACATTCCTTGCGGTACTTGAACTTCTCGTTGTTTTCACTATGAACTTCTGTCACATTTTTGTGTATACATCGGATTACACACAATTGAAGGTTGAACGTCAATTTTTGCCATTTTAAAACATGTAATTGGAGGTCGAATGTTTCGCAATATAAATTCTAAATCGCGCACGGGGGTGCACGTGAACTTCTTGCAACAAATCTGAGTTTTATATATTCTTCGAACTTCTATGTTATTTCAAATTGAACTTCTTAGTCTTATTCTTAGAAAAAAAATATGTTTTCAAATAAGCATCAAACATTTTTTAAAAATTGAACCTCATACTTTTATTTTTCCTAGAAATGGAAAGAAGTTGAGTTTTTCGTAAACATCCAACTACTCCTCTTTTTTAATTTGAACTTCGTCATTTTTATACTTTAGTAACAAGGAAAATATGAGTTTTTTTATATAATTAGCGAACTTCTCTTATTTTGTAATTTGGACTTCTAGGTTTATTTCTTTTAGTAACGGGAATATCGTAGTTTTGTAATAAGTATTGAACCGGTTTGTTATTTAAATATGAACTTGTAGAGTTTTTTTATTTAGAAACGGTGAAAATCCTTTTTAATGATTTTTGAACTTCTCTATTTTTAGAATTTGAACTTCTTATTTTTTATGTAGAAAGGGTGAAATATCCACTCCAAAGTGCCATATTATCTTTTGAAATTATGTGTTATTTTTGTTTGAACTTATTATGATGTTTCCGTCACCATATTTGGATATTTTATTTTTAATACATTGAACTATTGTGTGATTAATTTTGAATTTCTTGTTTTCTTCTTTAATAATGACCAAAATTAGAGTTTTCTATAATCATCAAAATGCTCCATCTTTTTAATAAACAACAAGCCGCTCAATTTTTTAAAGTTGAACTTCTATGGTATTTTAACGGTGAACATCTCTTTTTTATATAGAATTGTTTGAGATGCTTTTGTTATTTTATTTTGACCTTATTGGGTTTGTTGAAACTGAAAAATATGATTTTTTATATACATCGACATGCTCTCTTTTTAAAATTTGAAGCTTCACAATTAGATAAAGAAAATAAATACACAATTTCAAAAATTAGAACGCAATGCTTCTATGCATCTTCATATTTACTCATACCAAATGGGGTCATACACAGAATGAAAAAACAATAGAAAAATATGTACATCTCATCTTTTTATTCACAAAACTCAACTTGTTCAGGATAAGAAATCATAATAATTTCTCCAGCAACGTTGATTTATTTTTACAAAGTGTTAAAAGCACTAGCAAATCTCCCCATACATTGTTAAGTTAAAAAAGAAACTCTCTTTAATACGAACTGGCATGTGTTACTGTGTAAACTCTATCCCTTTCTACATAATGATTGAGTTAAGCATCATGAAAGGAGAAAATAAAAATGTTCAAGACAACCAATCCCTTTCTTCACCGGACTTCTTTCCATTTTTATTAGAACTTCAGCAACCGGTGACTCCATCTGTAGATTTTTGGGAGTACAGTTTGATGTGGATTAGAATCATTTACAGAGAGAAGCAGCCCCACATGATAGATAAACAAAATTGTGACGGCACACAATCAATAGAATTTGTAGCAACAACGGAATGGGTGGAAGCAACTTTTACTTTGTCAACATAATTCCTTCCATTGTGAGATCGATTGAACTGCTACGAATCTTTCAGCCATCTCAGCTTTTCTCTTCAAAAAACACAGTCGAACTGATATGGCTGGATAAGGTTGACCGGAACTGAAGCAACGGGAGGTGGTGGCAGCACGAGGATCATCACAGTGATTTGGTGGCCTTCCTCATCCACGAGGAACACCTGGACGGCCCTGATCCAGATCCTCGTTAGGGAAGGGATGGAGGATGAGCGTCGGGGAGGACCGGTGCGGCATGGGGGTGGTGGAGCAGCACCGGCCGGCAGTGGTCGCGGGCATGGCGGGGCGGCGCTGCCGCTGCTCCATCTAGACAAACAGGCGGTGATGTGGAAGCCAAGGCCGCGGGAGTGGGGCGCGAGGTGAAGGCGCTTGCTGTCCTTCGGCGTCGGGATGCGGCGCGACCGTTGGCGATGCGCATGGTTGGGGTGGGGCTGCGGCGGCGGTGCCGGTTGGGGCAGGGCGGCGGCGGCCTCGC
>NC_041380.1:410340408-410360193 GCF_002162155.2 Triticum dicoccoides
TCACACGGGGAAGGTAGGTTGGGGCGGCGGTGTTGCGCGGGGAAGGTGGGGTGGGGCGGCGGCGCGCGGAGGGGATGGCCGGGAAGGTGGGGCGGCGGCGGGTAGAGATCGACGGGGAGCAGCGGGCGGAGGCGATGGATGGATGTTGGAGGGGACGGCTCCCAGCCCGCAGAGTGCGCGCGCGGGGTTACAGGCGACAGCGGTGGCGGTTCCGGGAGCTAGTGGGTGGGGGACGTCGATGGCTCGGTGGGTCGGAGTTGGGGATCGAGGGGAGTGCGGGAGGTGGGGGACGGGGGATTCCGGGCGACGGACGGTTGTGTTTTTTTTCGTTCGGTCCAACGGGTTCGTGAGTTCGGGACATCCGCATTGCGCCTTATATAGGCTATTTGTGATCCAAATAGCTATTATGATCCAATTATATATATAACTGAAATAAACATTCAATTACATAAGTAACTATACAGATCATTCACACACACCTCAATAAATAATTGCATGCATTATAAAGTAGGAGAAATGATCGTCTAGTTATCTATTTCTTGTGACGCTCTCGCCATTGCTCTGTGGCTCGATCCCTTGTTTGGGGCAGGAAGAAGACACTTCCTCATGTCAACGATCCGCCTGTACATCTCGTAGCTTGTGTACGCGTCCATGGCCGCGCACTTGACATGTTGTTCATCCAGTCTCTCATGCCACACACTGTGCCAGACGTTCTTGTCCTTATTGCTCTCATTCTTCATCTTCATGTAGTAGGGGTCAATGATGACCGAGGAGAGGTCAACCAGGGATTTCAGTTTGTTTTTGTCGCTGCTCCAGACCTTGTAGTGGTGCTGGATGTTGACAAGATTCGGGCATTTCAAATCCAAAACCTTGAGCGTTTTTAGATTGTTGGTGGTGTCCACCATAGCGAAACTGTAGTCGGAGCTGTTGATAAACCTGGATAAACGCTCACAAGGCCAAGTGGCAAGGTGGTAGTGGTAGACGAGAACGTCATGTCACACGCACAACTAGGCGACGATAACCTTGTGATCGTGCCCGGTACAACCGATGGTGTACTTGAGGTCGAAGCCGACCACTCGGTACTTGTCCTCGGCAAGGAACTGCTCCATAGTTTGTATGGAGCTTTCCACCGAGACCGGATCGTTCGTGTACACAACCAAGAGGGCTTCCCCCTCACGTGGGTGTCCACTACGTGATGCGTGGTGAACTACTCGCCGTTGTTGTCGTCGGCCGCTGGGAGCGCCATTGGAGCCACGGGAAGCGCCATTGGAACCGCTGGATGTCCTCTCTGTATGTGTCATCGTGGGTGTGCTTATTGTGTCATGTGACCCGAGAGATATAAGGTAAATGGCCGTAGGAATAAATGGGGGCCGGACGGCCTGGATTCTCTGCGCGTCCGCATGGCAGTTTTTGTAGCGGGTAACTGCATCGTCGCGCCGCGCCCGGCGCAACTGCATGCACACCATGCGTGATCGTGCGCCGGCCCCAAACACTGGCAGCATGCATGGAGGGACGAGGGCAGAGAACCCGGAGGGACGCGAGAGTAGAGAGCGTGCGGCGGGACGCGAGCAGAGCACGCCACGGACGCCTGAACCGCAAGCAACCACACACATAAAGCAGTTGAACATGTAGGAAATGGTCGCCTACAAGCCGGCCGACAGTTGCGTCGCTACGTAGAGAGCGGCCGTGTGCTACCACCTCCACGTAGTCTATAGTCCCCTTTATATTCTATGCCATACTTTGCCCTCAAATTTAACCAACAAAATGTTAATGCATGTTATAAAAATTATATAATTGGAAACTATGTTCAAACACGATTCCAACTATATAATCTTTGGCAACATGCATTCGTATTTTATTAGTTAAATCATACTTATAAACCAGGACGGGGTATAGTAGGTAATTAAATCACAAACGTTTTTTATTAACCGTATGTGTACGTGGCCTTTCGTCCTCCTCTCGCACGTCTTGTCACCCCGCTGCCACAGACGGCTTACAGCGCAAGCTTGCGCAGTGTGCGGGGGTGTTCTTTTGGCCAAATGGTGGCGCCAATGAATCGTCGGTGAGCCCGTTCCCGCGCAACCTCGTAGGTTCCCGCACAAGCTTCCCGCCCGACTCAGTGAAATCCCCCAAAATCCCAATGCTTACCAGCCTGCTATAAAAACCCTCACGGCCGGCGAGTCCGGCATCGCATTTTCCCCTCCCTCCCTGTAGCTTATCTCGTCTGCTTCTGCCACAATCACCAATGGCACCGGTCCGTCGTCGTCGCTCAGCCACTCCGCCCTCATCAGAGGACAACTCCAGCTGTGAGGCTACACCGCGGCGGCGGTGCTGTCCCCGACGTAGTGTAGTGCGTGTGGCGTCCCTGTTGGGTGTGTGCAGAACACCCATCACACGCTCCGCCGCTGATGGCCGTCGGCAGCTGTTGCCGGCCGCTGTTGCCGCGACACCACCATCGAAAGTCAGGGCCATGCCCCACTCCGTCTCCGCGGCCCGAAGGCGGGAGGTGGCCGTCGTGGCCGCCAACCCACTGCCGGCCACCGTGGCCATCACCCGCTCCGCCACCGCAGCCCGAAGGCAGGAGGTGGTGGTCGTGGCCGCCACCCCATCATTGGCCGCCGTGGCCGCCAGCCCACCGTCGACCGCGGGGGTCATCACCCGCTCCGCCACCGTCGCCCGAAGGCGGGAGGCGGAGGTGGATGCCTGCATGTGCATCAGCGACCTTGCGTGCTACACCGAGTTCCCGCGGAAGGGGGAGGAGCGCCTCGTCGAGCATGCAAAGAGCCTTACCGCCGCCGTGGCCGCAGCACACGCTGCCTCAGAGGCGAGGAATCAGGAGATCTATGAGGAGAACCACCTCTTCAAGAGGGGTCGTCTGGGGCGGCAGAGGGCGTTCGAGGTGAGCGTCGCTGAAGCTGCAACAGCCGCATGCACCGTATTGCGGTTGCCCAACTCGTTGGTAGGCTCCTCCTCCTCCGCCTCTTACTGAGCGCGCTCAGCAGAGGAGAGGCGGCCGGAAGTAGTACAAAGCCCCTCCGTAATAGTATTATTATTTAGGGACTATTTTTTCAGTTCATCAGACTATAGATGTGGTGGAACTGTACAACGTACTTAAAATTAGCTAGTATATATAGTTGAACTAGCTATTTTAGTACATGGTTGGCAACAATTGGGGAAAAGTTTGGTCACTTAAGCTGTCGAGTTGAACTGTTTGTATAAATTAAGAACGACTGCTTAATCTGTGAATGAAATCTATGCTTAATTACTGAATTTTAGTTGCCAAAATTAGATACCGCTAGTGATTTTTAGCTTCATATTTTGACAAATCGTAGTGTTACAAGGTTGACAAATGGCAATGTCACTAGATCAACAAATGTCAATCTTTCCAGTTTGAGAAATGACAACATACCCAATATGACAGATGCAATTCTTACCATATTGTTTGTAAGTGATTGCACACGGGTTATCCAAAAGAACAGTTTGCATTGAAGAGATGCACAAATCCTGCTCGACACATTTTTCTTTGGATTCCTCGGGAAGCTCCCGGTTTGCATACGGGTGTTCTAACTAAAACGTTTGCGATGAGTGTTTTATATTTAAAAACCATTGATGTTTTTTCTAAAGAAAATCGTTTGATAAGTCTGTACATTAAGAGAGAAAAATGCAAGTTCGCTCAAACCATATCTTTCATTCAGTCATACTGCGAGTTTATATTCATATGATTGAGATACAATATTAAACCCAAGAAAAATATATTCCCGGTAGCGGCGGAGGCGGCGTGCCACGCCATCATTGTCGTCCTCCGAGACGCCGCTGAGGGGGGTGCGCGCATGGAGAGGAAGGCGGGCGGCCATGGAAGTCAAAGGGCTTGCTTCACAGTGAGCCTGTGCATTCGAGGACAACTTGCACACCTCTCGGTCAACCTGCACACCGGATTGCGCTCGCACGCCTCCAGTTCAGTCTAGGTCAAGTAGTTGTCTGCACGACACCTCCTACAGCCATTAAAATCAAGACATGTGGCGTCACGTGAGTGGTTAACAGAATGCACACGGTTTTAATTATACAAATGTTTGAGATATTAAAGTGGCAGCTATTTTTTCAACATGCCTTTGTTGGCTATCATTATTCGACCGCGCCTTCTCTCAAAATGGACACAAAAAATACCGCGACATGTCGTGTGCCATTGCATGATAGCATGCCAAGTTTCATGAATTTCAGACGAGTTTTGGATTTACTAGAATTTAAAAATAAAGTATCTCAACATTTTACCGGCAATCAACGGTGCTCTAGTGTTTGAAATTCATTCCCATTTCTTGCATGGGACCTAAGCATGCACCCAGGGACACAAATTTGATTTTTAAACCAATTTATATGCACTGGAGCATGTGCATGTAGTTCAAATTTGAATTATGCACATAAATGCTTTGAAAACTCAGTTAATGCATAAAAATGTCCAAACGAACCCCGAAAAATCACAAAAATTGACAAAACACTCCTGTTGTTCTATGTTAACACGAGAAAAATATTGAAAGCAATAAGAGGCCATGTATATCCTTTCGTCCCCAAAGGTGGGACGTTCCCTACCGAAACCATCATGCTTGTTGTGAGAAGTTGTGGTTTGTGAGAAGCATATACCCAAACCTGCCCAAAATGGGACAAAAAATTTACCACGACATGTTTATGCCGCTCCATGATAGCATGCCAAGTTTCATGAATTTCAAACGAGTTTTGGATTTACTAGAATTTAAAAACCAGGTATCTCAATGTTTTGCCAGCAATCAACGGTGCCCTGGTGTTTGAAATTCATTCCCATTTCTTGCATGGGACCAAAGCATGCACCCAAGGACACAGATTTGTTTTTTCAACCAATTTATATGCACTCAAGCATGTGCATGTAGTTCAATTTTGAATTATGCACATAAATGCAAATTGAAAACTCAGATAATGCATAAAAATGTCCAAACGAACCCCGAAAAATCAAAAAAATTGACACAACACTCCTGTTGTACTATGTTGACACATGAAATTTTTTGAAAGCAATAAGAGGCAATGGATATCATTTCGTCCCCAAAGGTGGGACGTTCCCCACCGGAACCATCATGCTTATTGTGAGAAGCTCTGGTTTGTGAGAAGCATATACCCAAACCTGCGCCAAATGGGACAATTTTTTTACCACGACATGTTGATGCCGCTCCATGATAGCATGCCAACTTTCATGAATTTCAAACGAGTTTTGGATTTACCAGAATTTAAAAACTAGGTATCTCAATGTTTTGTCGGCAATCAACGGTGCCCTGGTGTTTGAAATTCATCCCCATTTCTTGCATGGGACCTAAGCATGCACCCGAGGACACAGATTTTATTTTTCAACCAATTTATATGCACTGGAGCATGTGCATGTAGTTCAAATTTGAATTATGCACATAAATGCATTGAAAACTCAGTTACTACATAAAAATGTCCAAACGAACCCCAAAAAATCACAAAAATTGACACAACACTCCTGTTGTTCTATGTGGACACGAGAAACTTTTTGAAAGCAATAAGAGGCAATGGATATTGTTTCGTTCGCAGAGGTGGGACGTTCCCTACCGAAACCATCATGCTTGTTGTGAGAAGCTCTGGTTTGTGAGAAGCATATACCCATACCTGCTCCAAATGGGACGAAAAAATTACCACGACATGTTCATGCCGCTCCATGATAGCATGCCAAGTTTCATGAATTTCAGATAATTTTTGGATTTACTAGAATTTAAAAACCAGGTATATCAATGTTTTGCCGGCAATCAACGGTGCCCTGATGTTTGAAATTCATTCTCATTTCTTGCATGGGACCTAAGCATGCACCCAAGGACACATATTCGATTTTCAACCAATTTCTATGCACTGGAGCATGTGCATGTAGTTCAAATTTGAATTATACACATAAATGCATTGAAAACACAGTTAATGCATAAAAATGTCCAAACGAACCCCGAAAAATCACAAAAATTGACACAACACTCCTATTGTTCTATGTTGACATGAGAAGTTTTTTGAAAGCAATAAGAGGCAATGGATATCGTTTCATCCCCAAAGGTGGGACGTTCCCTATCGAAACCATCATGCTTGTTGTGAGAAGTTGTGGTTTGTGAGAAGCATATACCCAAACCTGCCCCAAATGGGATAAAAGATTTACCACGACATGTTTATGCTGCTCCATGATAGCATGCCAAGTTTCATGAATTTCAGACGAGTTTTGTATTTACTAGAATTTAAAAACCAGGTATCTCAATGTTTGCGGCCGGGTGACGGTGGCAGGGTGTTTGACATTCATTCCCATTTCTTGCATGGGACCTAAGCATGCAACTAAGGACACAGATTTGAATTTTCAACCAATTTATATGCATTAGAGCATGTGCATGTAGTTCAAATTTGAATTATGCACTGTGACGCTGCGCCGGCGCCCTCCGCGCCGGACCGAGTGTCGCCACCGCCCTAGCCCCCTGCCGCGCGACGTGCCCTTCGGTCGGAAATCCACTGCGTCTCCCCGGACGATGACCCTAGTGCTAGGCCCTGGCTGCTGGCTTCTGGCCGGCGACACAACCGCCCCCACGCCAGCGTCCTCGCCGCTCCCGCGCCGCTGATGCCGGGCGTCCTCCTCCACCCCGCTCCCCGCGTGCTGCCGATGGGTGTTGTGGCCGCTGCCTCGACCCGGTCCACCCGTGCTCCGAGTGCCGCAAGGACGTGTGCTGCAAGCGTTACCGGTTCTTCGTCCACGTCGCCCGCTTCTGCACGGCGCCGTGCTCGGGTTCCTCCAGCGAAGCCCCGGCGGCCAAGCGCCCTCGTCCCTCCTCGACCTGCTCCTCAGCCTCTTCCGCCGCCAGCTCAAGGGGCTCCCGCCCGCTCGTGTCCTACGAGCGCGCGCCCTCGACATCCTGTCCTCCGACCGTGTCTGGGTCGGCCTCCACGCCGGCGTCCTTGCCGCTGCTCCCACCGTGTGCCTCTGGTTCGGTCCCCTCAACTGCGTCTTCCAGTGGAGGGATGGTGCCTCACCCGTGCCTTCCGGGTCAAGTGCCGGAGAGGCCGTGGCCGTTCCCGTTCCATTGACAGGTCATCCCTCCTTCCGGCCGGCTGGGGCCGTCTGCTACCTCGCCCGCTCCGGCAAGATTGTGGCGGCTGAGCTCTCCTTGCGACACACTTGATACGTCTCCATCGTATCTACTTTTCCAAACACTTTTCCCTTGTTTTGGACTCTAACTTGCATGATTTGAATAGAACTAACCCGGACTGACGCTGTTTTCAACAGACTTTCCATGGTGTTATTTATGTGCAAAAACAAAAGTTCCCGGAATGACCTGAAACTCCATAGAACATATTTTTGGAAAATATTAAAAATATTGGAAGAAGAATCCATGTCAGGGGGCCTCCACCTTTCCACGAGGGTGGGGGGTGCGCCTGCCCCCCCTGTGCGCACCCCCTGCCTCGTGGGCCCCCTAACGCACCACCGACCTCAAGTCCAACTCCATATATTCGTGTTCAGGGACAAAAAAATCAGAGAGAAGGATTCATCGCGTTTTACGATATGGAGCCGCCTCCAAGCCCTAAAACCTCTCGGGAGGGCTGATCTGGAGTCCGTTCGGGGCACCGGAGAGGGGAATCCATCGCCGTCGTCATCATCAACCATCCTCCATCACCAATTTCATGATGCTCACCGCCGTGCGTGAGTAATTCCATCGTAGGCTTGCTGGACGGTGATGGGTTGGATGAGATTTATCATGTAATCGAGTTAGTTTTGTTAGGGTTTGATCCCTATTATCCACTATGTTCTAAGATTGATGTTGCTATGACTTTGCTATGCTTAATGCTTGTCACTAGGGCCCGAGTGCCATGATTTCAGATCTGAACCTATTATGTTTTCATGAATATATATGATTTCTTGATCCTATCTTGCAAGTCTAAAGTCACCTACTATGTGTTATGATCCGGCAACCCCGAAGTGACAATAATCGGGACCACTCCCGGTGATGACCATAGTTTGAGGAGTTCATGTATTCACTACGTGTTAATGCTTTGTTCCGGTACTCTATTAAAAGGAGGCCTTAATATCCCTTAGTTTCTGATAGGACCCCGCTACCACGGGAGGGTAGGACAAAAGATGTCATGCAAGTTCTTTTCCATAAGCATGTATGACTATATTCGGAGTACATGCCTACATTACATTGATGAATTGGAGCTAGTTCTGTGTCACCCTATGTTATAACTGTTACATGATGAACCGCATCCGGCATAATTCTCTATCATCGATCCAATGCCTACGAGCTTTTCACATATTGTTCTCCGCTTATTTACTTTGCCATTGCTACTGTTACAATCACTACAAAACCAGAAAATATTACTTTGCTACCGTTACCGTTACTTCCATATTAGTTTGCTACTAAATACTTTGCTGCAGATACTAAGTTATCCAGGTGTGGTTGAATTGACAACTCAACTGCTAATGCTTGAGAATATTCTTTGGCTCCCCTTGTGTTGAATCAATAAATTTGGGTTGAATACTCTACCCTCGAAAACTGTTGCGATCCCCTATACTTGTGGGTTATTAGTGCTCTCGTCGTGACGGTGGCGGGCAACCGCTCGGGTGTCACCTGCCGTGACGTCCAGGAGCTGCTCTGCTCCCAGTTCAATCTGCTGGCGTCGGCGTTCTCCGTGCATCCCCACTTCCCGCAGGAGTTTCTCATCCGCTTCGCCGACGCGCAGTCCAGGGCTCTGGTGGCTGCCGGCCGCGCCCGCTCGCCATGATTCCGCCTCCTCCTGCATCCCTGGAGCAACTCCGCCCGTAGTGAGCCGGTCACCGCGCTCTTCAAGCTCCACATTGAGATGTGTGGCATCCCCGACCACGCATGGCACATGGCTTCGGCGGTTCAGCTCCTCTCTCCGTTCTGCCTCATCGACCAGTTGGCGCCGAAGACGCGTGACGGCCGGGACATGGAGGTGTTCCGGCTCACGGCTTGTACGCTCAACCCGGATGGCGTCCCGCGCTCGTCCGAGCTACTGCTTCCACCGCGTGACACGGCCCTGCTCGACGCAGACCCGGACCGCGTGGAGCGCATTGCGCTCTCCCTCGTTCGCTTCCCCGTCTCCATCCACATTGCATGTTGCGAGGATTTCCGATGGCCTATCCCTCCGCCGCCACCCCGCCCTGGCTCCGATGGCATAGATGGCGACGACCCGGACTCCCCATCGTGCCCCCCGCCTTGGCCCCGGAAGCATGATTTCCCGCCAATGTCCGGCGTCGCGCACCGTGCTGCTCCGGGTCCGTTGTCCCGTCGTGGCGGCCAATCCCATGGTCGTCGCCGGCATGTTTCTCCGCCATACCATGGCTGGCGTGGGGTCTTGGGGCACCACCCTATGGACGCTGTCGTCAGGCATGGCCCCTCTATGCGTCAACGCCTCTCTGCCGCTCCAGACAAACCGTGCGCCCCCTCCTCGGCTTTCGGCAGGGCCCTGATCGCTTCTGATAAAGCATTTGATAAAGCGCCTGCTTCCCCCTTGGACAGATTCCCTGGCAGTGCTGCGCCCGGGCCCAGCTTCGACCGGTCGTCACCCTTTTCAAATGCGGCCCCTAACCCGGTCTCCGCGCTCGTCCACTCGCGTGATCCGAGTGGCCCGCGTGACTGTGAGGCGATCCTCCTCGACCCCCGCGCACCTAGCCAGGCAGAGGCCTACCTGTCCCCATCTTCTGACTCTACGCCCACCCTGGCCCGTGGACGGCCTTGGATCCCACCACTCCGCCTGTTGGCTGCCCATCTGGGCCTGCTTTTTGCCGGACTGATCCTGTCCCCTCCACCACGCTGTCGCCCCTGCTGCCTTTGGAGTAGCGCCGAGTGCCAAATCCATCCCTGCCGCCTCCCTGTTGGAGGCTGATGATTGGGCCTGCTCCGCCTCGGTCCCTGCGCTTGTTGATCACGTGGCTGGGTTGGACGTGCTGCCGAGGCCCGCCCACATGCAAACACCCCCCGTGCCCGCGTCTGGTGTGCCAGATGGCGCAAATCTTGCATGCGCCATGCAGCTGCCCACACGCACTATTGGCTACATGGGCTCTAGCCCCCCTCCGCTACATGAGTTCCTGGTTTCGGTGCAGGCTCCCACTGCTGCTCTCCTGTGCACGCCCGCGCCCCATCGTCGCCGCAATGAAGTGCCAAGCAACTTCACACCGCGCCATAGTGGTCGTATTGCTCAGGCTGATTGCGGCCTTGACTCGGAGATGAAGGCAAAGCAGGTCCTGTTGCGTCGGTTTGGCCTGCTTAAGGACGACGAGGTGGTCAGCGCGGCGATCCTCTCTCGTTACTCCACCTTGTTCGACCGTCCTCTGGCCGAGGATGTGATCTAGGCCTTCGCCGACTTCTACGGGTGGAGGCTGTTTAATGCCAATGGCCTCCTAGGTGTGGCTCCGGCATGAGCATAGGGCCACTCATCTCCTCCTCTGGTCCTCACTCTCCTTCCATGGATCACAACCTTAGGATAATTTTCTGGAACGTGCGGGGTCTCAATTCTGGGGCCAAGCGCGTGGCTGTTCGGAGTGTCATTTCCTCTGCAGATGCTTGTATTGTCTGTCTCCAAGAAACGAAGCTCACTTTGATCTCGTCGTCTGTTGTGTTCGAAACCTTAGGCGCTGATTTCTCGGGATTTTTCTACCTACCCGCGGATGGCACCCGGGGGGCATCCTCTTGGCGTGGAAGCCCGCAGTGATCTCCCTCTCCCGCCCTTGCATCGGATTGCACCATGTCTCGGTGCTTGTCTCTCCTCTCGTTGGGCACGCGCATGGGTGGATCTCTGGGGTGTATGGCCCTCAGGACGACTCTGAGAAGCTGTTTTTTCTCGCGGAGCTACATGACTTCTGGGCGACCTGTGCGGGACCCTGGTTGGTCGGAGGCGATTTCAACATGATTCTCTCCGCCTCAAACAAGAACAATAACAGACTCCACCACCGATCTATGTCTTGTTTCCGTCGCTTCATTGCAGATTTGGAGCTGCGTGATATATACCTCCAAGGGAGGCATTATACCTGGTACAACAAGCAGGCCTGTCCCACTTTGGTTCGCAACGACAAAGTTCTGTGCACTCCGGCTTGGGAGACGACCCAACCCCACTGCTTGTTGCGCTGCCTCGCCTCTGCTGCGTCTGACCACGCCCCGCTGCTGATCGACTGTGTCCCATGCTCGGGTGGCACCAAGCGCTTCCACTTTGAGCACTTCTGGCCCAAGATGGATGGTTTCCTCGACGTGGTGTCGCTGACCTGGAACGTTGTTGAGCCCGACCTAGACCCTTTCAGGTGCATCTACGTGAGGCTTAAGGCCACCGCACCCCGTCTTCAGAGCTAGGGCGCCCTCACTCTAGGAGACATCGCCACCCAACTCCTTCTCTCCCGGGAGCTCATTGCGCGTCTGGATGAGGCCCAGGACAAGCGGGCGCTCTCCCCCGCCGAGTTTTGGCTTTGATGTAAACTGAAAGGCGCTTACCTAGGGCTGGCCTGCCTTGACGATCTATCTCATGCTAGCGAGCGTGGTTCTCCTGCCTCAAGGACGGCGAGACCAATTCTGCTTTTTTCTGCATCCACTCTGCCCACCAAAAGTAGAAGAATCGCATTACTCAGTTGCGTATTGGGGACGACTATGTCTTGGACGAGGCGGCCATGGCCCGGGTGGCCTACGACCACTTCTCGAGCATCATCAGGTCGCACACGGAGAGGCCTTTTACTCTCAACTTCGAGGAGTTTGACCGGCGCTCCTTTGACCTTTCGGACCTCGAGAAACCCTTCACAGAGGAGGAGATATGGCACGCTGTCAAGCTTCTGCCGTCGGGCAAAGCATCGGGGCCAGATGGTTTTACCTCAGAGTTTCTGCGCGCTAGTTGGAGCATTGTAAAGGATGACATTTGCGAGGCCTTTGCCAAGCTATATGCCCTTAACGGGCGCGTGTTCCAGAAGCTCAACGAAGCGCTGCTCACCTTGATCCCCAAGAAACCGGATGCTTCCTCACTCGCGGACTATCGTCCCATTAGCCTCATCCACCTCCTGGCCAAGCTCTTCGCCAAGATGCTTTCCCTTTGAGTGGCCCCTCGTTTGAGCGAGCTCGTCTCTTCAAACCAGAGTGCCTTCATTGCGGGTCGGTGCATCCACGAGAACTTCATCCTAGCTCAACAAACGGCCCGCAAACTTCACAACATCCGAGCTTCTTGAGTCCTCCTCAAGCTTTACATTGCCAAGGCTTTTGATTCGATTTCTTGGCGCTTCCTCCTTGATGTCTTGAGCCACCTTGGCTTCAGACCGTGCTAGAGAGAGTGGATCTTGATTCTCACTTCCACGGCGAGCTCGCGGATTCTCATCAACGACGTGCCTGGCCCCCCTCTTCGGCACGCCAAGGGGCTCCGCCAGGGTGACCCCATCTCCCCAATGCTCTTTGTCATCGTGATTGACATCTTAAACTCCCTCATCCAGCATGCGCTCCAGCGCGGGGTTCTTCAGCGGCTCACACGGAGGCACATGGCTTGCAGTGTCTCGCTTTACGCGGACGACGTGGTTCTTTTCTACCATCCTGACTCCCAGGATCTACGGGCAGTGTGCGGGCTGCTGCACATGTTCGGGGCCGCTTCTGGGCTTCACACCAACTTCGCGAAGTGCTTCACTACTCCCATCCAGTGCTCCCAGGAGCACATTGAGGCCATCAGGGCTGAGCTGGCCTGCGCGATCGTCCCCTTTCCTGTTACTTACCTTGGCCTCCCCCTCTCGGTTCGGAAGGTGTCGGCCTCTGCCCTCCTTCCCCTCATGGAGCGCATGGCGAAGAAGATCCCTACCTGGCGGGCATCGCTCCTCTCCCGTGGTGAGCGCCTTGCGCTCGTGCGCCACATTCTGTCTGCCATGCCGGTCCACATGCTCATTGCCACCTCCATCAATGGATCCACTCTGAAGAAGATTAACCAAATCATCCGTGACTTCCTTTGGCATGGCAGCAAGGAGGCCAAAGGTGGGAAATGTGCAGTTAACTGGCGTAAGGTCTGCATGCCCATTGAGCTGGCCGGCTGGGCGTGCGGGATTTGCAGCGCATCAGCATCTCGCTTCGGGTGCGCTGGCGATGGCTTCAGCTCATGGACCCATCTCGGCCTTGGAACCACCTATCGATCCCCTGCGAGTCAGATATCAGAGGCATCTTCCGGGCCTCCATGAGCTGGACTCTTGGGGACGGACGAGCCTGTCGATTTTGGACAGACCGCTGGGTGCAGGGGCAGTCCATCGCCGAGATTGCGCCGACCCTCCTTGCCATGGTGTCGCGCTGTCGACGCAAGGCCCATTCTGTCGCTGACGGGCTAGCCAACCGGGCCTGGGTCAGGGACCTCCAGGGCGTTCTTGGGGTCGCCGCGACAGTACAGTACATTGACATCTGGACGCATCTCCAGACGTCATCCTCTCCACCACGCCAGATGCCATCTCTTGGCACTGGATGGATTCTGGGCAATACAGGGCTGCATCCTGCTACAAGGCCCTCTTCACTGGTTCTATTCCTCCCCCGCACCCAGAGCTGACCTGGCGCAGCTGGGCTCCTCTACGAGTCAAATTCTTCACCTAGCTTGCGCTTCAAGACCGGTGCTAGACTGCCGAGTGCCTCTCCCGGCATGGACTCCCTCACGCTGATCGGTGCATGCTCTGCGATCAAGCCACCAAGACGATGCAGCACCTCCTCATCGCTTGCCCATTCTCGCATGGTGCTTGGCATGACATCCTCTCCTCCTGCTGGCTAACAACGACGGCGCCGACCGGTGACGGAGACTTCCTCGAGTGGTGGGCAGCCTCCATGGCCCGACTCCTTCCAGCCTTCGAAAAGGCCTTGCCTCTCTCATCCTTCTCAATGCATGGAGCATCTGGAAACACCGCAATGCATGCATCTTTGATGGCGAGCATGTTGGGGAATGTAGTAATTTCAAAAAAATTCCTATGCATACGCAGGATCATGGTGATGCATAGCAACGAGAGGGGAGAGTGTGTCCACGTACCCTCGTAGACCGAAAGCGGAAGTGCTAGCACAACGCGGTTGATGTAGTCGTACGTGATCCGATAGATCCAAGTACCGAACGTACGACACCTCCAAGTTTAGCACAAGTTCAGCTCGATGACGTCTCGCGAACTCCGATCCAGCAGAGCTTCACGAGAGAGTTCCGTCAGCACGACGGCGTGATGACATGATGTTGCTACCGACACAGGGCTTCGCCTAAGCACCGCTACGATATGGCCGAGGTGGAATATGGTGGAGGGGGGCACCGCACACGGCTGGGAGAGATCAACAGATCAACTTGTGTGTCTAGAGATGCCCCTGCCCCCGTATATAAAGGATCAAGGGGGGAGAGGCGGCCGGCCAAGGAGGGCGCGCCAAGGGGGGGAGTCCTACTCCCACCGGGAGTAGGACTCCTCCTTTCCTAGTAGGAGTAGGAGAAGGGGGAAGGAGGAGGTGGAGAGAAGGAAGGAGAGGGGGGCCGCCGCCCCCTTCCCTTGTCCAATTCAGACTGGGGCAAGGGGGCGCACGCCACCTCCTGGCTGCCCTCTCTCTTCTCCACTAAGGCCCAATAGGCCCATTACATCCCTGGGGGGTTCCGGTAACCTCCCGGTACTCCGGTAAAATCCCGATTTCACCCGGAACACTTCCGACGTCCAAATATAGGCTTCCAATATAGGAACCTTTATGTCTCGACCATTTTGAGACTCCTCGTCATGTTCGTGATCATATCTGGGACTCCGAACTACCTTCGGTACATCAAAACATATAAACTCATAATACCGATCCTCACAGAACTTTAAGCGTGCGGACCCTACGGGTTCGAGAACTATGTAGACATGACAGAGACACGTCTCCGGTCAATAACCAATAGTGGAACCTGGATGCTCATATTGGCTCTCACCCACATATTCTACGAAGATCTTTATCGGTCAAACCGCATAACAACATACGTTGTTCCCTTTGTCATCGGTATGTTACTTGCCCGAGATTCGATCATCGGTATCTCAATACCTAGTTCAATCTCATTACCGGCAAGTCTCTTTACTCGTTCCGTAATGCATCATCCCGCAACTAACTCATTATTCACATTACTTGCAAGGCTTATAGTGATGTGCATTACCGAGAGGGCCCAGAGATACCTCTCCGACAATCGGAGTGACAAATCATAATCTCGAAATACGCCAACTCAACAAGTACCTTCGGAGACACCTATAGAGCACCTTTATAATCACCCAGTTACGTTGTGATGTTTGGTAGCACACAAAGTGTTCCTCCGGTAAACAGGAGTTTCATAGTCTCATAGTCATAGGAACATGTATAAGTCATGAAGAAAGCAATAACAACATACTAAACGATCAAGTGCTAAGCTAACGGAATGGGTCAAGTCAATCACATCATTAATATTACCTAGAGGCAATAATAAAGTTATTATTTATTTCCTCATATCATGATAAATGCTTATTATTGATGCTAGAATTGTATTAACCAGAAACATAATACATGTGTGAATACATAGAAAAACATAGTGTCACTATTATTCCTCTACTTGACTAGCTCGTTAATCGAAGATGGTTGAGTTTCCTAGCCATGGACATGAGTTGTCATTTGATTAATGGGATCACATCATGTATTCACACATGTATTCTGTTTCAGGTTAATACAATTCTAGCATGAATAATGAACATTTATCATGATATGAGGAAATAAATAATAACTTTATTATTGCCTCTAGGGCATATTTCCTTCAGTCTCCCACTTGCACTAGAGTCAATAATCTAGATTACACAGTAATGATTCTAACACCCATGGAGTTTTGGTGCTGATCATGTTTTGCTCATGGAAGAAGCTTAGTCAACGGGTCTACAACATTTAGATCTGTATGTATCTTGCAAATCTCTATGTCTCCCACCTGGACTTGGTCCCGGATGGAATTGAAGCGTCTCTTGATGTGCTTGGTCCACTTGTGAAATCTGGATTCCTTTGCCAAGGCAATTGCACCAGTATTGTCACAAAAGATTTTCATTGGACCCGATGCACTAGGTATGACACCTAGATCGGATATGAACTCCTTCATCCAGATTATTTCAAATGTAGACCAAACTCGTAACTCAAATATTCTCCTCCACAATCAGATCGTAGAAACTTTATTTTCTTGTTATGATGATTATCTACTTCACTCTGAAATTCTTTGAACTTTTCAAATGTTTCAGAATTATGTTTCATTAAGTAGATATACCCATATCTGCTCAAATCATCTGTGAAGGTGAGAAAATAACGATACCCGCCGCAAGCCTCAATATTCATCGGACCACATACATCAGTATGTATGATCTCCAATAAATATATTGCTCGCTCCATTGTTCCGGAGAACGGCGTTTTAGTCATCTTGCCCATAAGGCATGGTTCGCAAGTACCAAGTGATTCATAATCAAGTGATTCCAAAAGTCCATCAGTATGGAGTTTCTTCATGCGCTTTACACCAATATGACCCAAACGGCAGTGCCACAAATAAGTTGCACTATCATTATCAACTCTGCATCTTTTGGCTTCAACATTATAAATATGTGTATCACTACTGTCGAGATTTAACAAAATTCGACCACTCTTCAAGGGTGCATGACCATAAAAGATATTACTCATATAAATAGAACAACCATTATTCTCAGATTTAAATGAATAACCGTCTCGCATCAAACAAGATCCAGATATAATGTTCATGCTCAACGCTGGCACCAAATAACAATTATTTAGGTCTAAAACTAATCCCGAAGGTAGATGTTGAGGTAGCGTGCCGACAGTGATCACATCGACTTTGGAAACATTTCCCACATGCATTGTCACCTCGTCCTTAGCCAGTCTTCGCTTAATCCGTAGTCCCTGTTTCGAGTTGCAAATATTAGCAACATAACCAGTATTAAATACCCAGGTGCTACTGCGAGCTCTAGTAAGGTACACATCAATAACATGTATATCACATATGCCTTTGTTCACCTTGCCATCCTTCTTATCCGCCAAATACGTGGGGCAGTTCCGCTTCCAGTGACCAGTCTTCTTGCAGTAGAAGTACTCAGTCTCAGGCTTAGGTCCAGACATAGGTTTCTTCTCTTGAGCAGCAACTTGCTTGCTGTTCTTCTTGAAGTTCCCCTTCTTCTTCCCTTTACCCTTTTTCTTGAAACTGGTGGTCTTGTTAACCATCAACACTTGATGCTCCTTCTTGATTTCTACCTCCGCAGCCTTTAGCATTGCGAAGAGCTCGGGAATTGTCTCATCCATCCCTTGCATATTATAGTTCATCACGAAGCTCTTGTAGCTTGGTGGCAGTGATTGAAGAATTCTGTTAATGACACTATCATCCAGAAGATTAACTCCCAGTTGAATCAAGTGATTGTTATACCCAGACATTTTGAGTGTATGTTCACTGACAGATCTATTCTCCTCCATCTTGCAGCTATAGAACTTATTGGACACTTCATATCTCTCAATCCGGGCATTTGCTTGAATTAGTAACTTCAACTCCTGGAACATCTCATATGCTCCATGACGTTCAAAACGTCGTTGAAGTCTCGGTTCTAAGCCGTAAAGCATGGCACACTGAACTATCGAGTAGTCATCAGCTTTGCTCTGCCAGACGTTCTTAACGTCATTAGTTGCATCTGCAGCAGGCCTGACACCCAGTGGTGCTTCCAGGACATAATTCTTCTGTGCAGCAATGAGGATAATCCTCAAGTTATAGACCCAGTCCGTGTAATTGCTACCATCATCTTTCAACTTTGCTTTCTCATGGAACGCATTAAAATTCAACAGAACAACAGCATGGGCCATCTATCTACAACAACATAGACAAGCAAAATATTATCAGGTACTAAGTTCATGGTAAATTTAAGTTCAATTAATCATATTACTTAAGAACTCCCACTTAGACAGATATCCCTCTAATCATCTAAGTGATCACGTGATCCAAATCAACTAAACCATGTCCGATCATCACGTGAGATGGAGTAGTTTTCAATGGTGAACATCACTATGTTGAACATATCTACTATATGATTCACGCTCGACCTTTCGGTCTCAGTGTTCCGAGGCCATATCTGCATATGCTAGGCTCGTCAAGTTTAACCCGAGTATTCTGCGTGTGCAAAAACAGGCTTGCACCCGTTGTAGATGGACGTAGAGCTTATCACACCCGATCATCACGTGGTGTCTCGGCACGACGAACTTTGGCAATGGTGCATACTCAGGGAGAACACTTTTATCTTGAAATTTAGTGAGAGATCATCTTATAATGCTACCGTCAATCAAACCAAAATAAGATGCATAAAGGATAAACATCACATGCAATCAATATAAGTGATATGATATGGTCATCATCATCTTGTGCTTGTGATCTCCATCTCCAAAGCACCGTTATGATCACCATCGTCACCGGCGCGACACCTTGATCTCCATTATAGCATCGTTGTCGTCTCGCCAACTATTGCTTCTACGACTATCGCTACCGCTTAGAGATAAAGTAAAGCATTACAGGGCGATTGCATTGCATACAATAAAGCGACAACCATATGGCTCCTGCCAGTTGCCGATAACTCGGTTACAAAACATGATCATCTCATACAATAAAATATAGCATCATGCCTTGACCATATCACATCACAACATGCCCTGCAAAAACAAGTTAGACGTCCTTTACTTTGTTGTTTACGTGGCTGCTACGGGCTGAGCAAGAACCGTGCTTACCTATGCATCAAAACCACAATGATAGTTCGTCAAGTTAGTGTTGTTTTAACCTTCTCAAGGACCGGGTGTAGCTACACTCGGTTCAACTAAAGTTGGAGAAACTGACACCCGCCAGCCACCTATGTGCAAAGCACGTCGGTAGAACCAGTCTCGCGTAAGCGTACGTGTAATGTCGGTCCGGGCTGCTTCATCCAACAATACCGCCGAACCAAAGTATGACATGCTAGTAAGCAGTATGACTTGTATCGCCCACAACTCACTTGTGTTCCACTCGTGCATATAACATCTACGCATAAAACCTGGCTCGGATGCCACTGTTGAGGAACATAGTAATTTCAAAAAAATTCCTACGCACACGCAGGATCATGGTGATGCATAGCAACGAGAGGGGAGAGTGTGTCCACGTACCCTCGTAGACCGAAAGCGGAAGCGTTAGCACAACACGGTTGATGTAGTCGTACGTCTTCACGATCCGACCGATCCAAGTACCAAACATACGGCACCTCCGAGTTCAGCACATGTTCAGCTCGATGACATCCCGCGAACTCCGATCCAGCAGAGCTTCACAGAATTGTTCCGTCAGCACGACGGCGTGATGGTGGTGATGATGTTGCTACCGACGCAGGGCTTCGGTGCTTACCGACACAGGGCTTCGCCTAAGCACCGCTACAATATGACCGAGGTGGAATATGGTGGAGAGGGGCACCACACACGGCTGGTAGAGATCAACAAATCAACTTGTGTGTCTAGAGGTGCCCCCTGCCCCCATATATAAAGGAGCAAGGGGGGAGAGGCGGCCGGCCAAGGAGGGCGCGCCAAGGGGGGGAGTCCTACTCCCACCGTGAGTAGGACTCCTCCTTTCCTAGTAGGACTAGGGGAAGGGGGAAGGAGGAGGTGGAGAGAAGGAAGGAAAGGGGGGCCGCTGCCCCCTTCCCTTGTCCAATTCGGACTGGGGCAAGGGGGGCGCGCGCCACCTCCTGGCTGCCCTCTCTCTTCTCCACTAAGGCCCAATAGGCCATTTACA
>NC_041380.1:410360588-410410963 GCF_002162155.2 Triticum dicoccoides
CCTTCGGTACATCAAAACATATAAACTCATAATACCGATCATCACAGAACTTTAAGCGTGCGGACCCTATGGGTTCGAGAACTATGTAGACATGACCAAGAAACGTCTCCGGTCAATAACCAATAGCGGAACTTGGATGCTCATATTGGCTCCCGCATATTCTACGAAGGTCTTTATCGGTCAAACCGCATAACAACATATGTTGTTCCCTTTGTCATCGGTATGTTACTTGCCCGAGATTCGATCGTCGATATCTCAATACCTAGTTCAATCTCGTTACCGGCAAGTCTCTTTACTCGTTTCGTAATGCATCATCCCGCAACTAACTCATTAGTCACATTGCTTGCAAGGCTTATAGTGATGTGCATTACCGAGAGGGCCCAAAGATACCTCTCCGACAATCGGAGTGACAAATCCTAATCTCGAAATACGCGAACTCAACAAGTACCTTCAGAGACACCTGTAGAGCATCTTTATAATCACCCAGTTATGTTGTGACGTTTGGTAGCACACAAAGTGTTCCTCCAGTAAACGGGAGTTGCATAATTTCATAGTCATAGGAACATGTATAAGTCACGAAGAAAGCAATAGCAACATACTAAATGATCAAGTGCTAAGCTAACGGAATGGGTCAAGTCAATCACATCATTCTCCTAATGATGTGACCCTGTTAATCAAATGACAACTCATGTCCATGGCTAGGAAACTCAACCATCTTCGATTAACGAGCTAGTCAAGTAGAGGCATACTAGTGACACTATGTTTGTCTATGTATTCACACATGTATTATGTTTCCGATTAATTCAATTCTAGCATGAATAATAAACATTTATCATGATACGAGGAAATAAATAATAACTTAATTGCCTCTAGGGCATATTTCCTTCAGAGCACCCTTTTGCTTCACGCCTCCTTCAGACTATCCACGACGAAGCTCAGTCTTGGGCCTCCGCGGGCGCCAGGGGCCTAACGGCCATTACTCCCGCGAGGAATCCGTAATCATCTTGTAGGGCTGTGCCACCCCTAGTCCCTGTTTTTCCTCGGACCTGATTACGCTTGTGTAAGTTGCTCCCAAGTACTTGTTTTCCCTCTCCTATCAATGAAATGATACGCTTCGGCGTATTCGCAAAAAAACTCAGTTAATGTATAAAAATGTCCAAGCGAACCCCGAAAAATCCCAAAAATCGACACAACACTCCTGTTGTTCTATGTTGACACTAGGAAAAGTTTTGAAATCCAGAAGAGGCAACATATATCGTTTCATCCAGAAAGGTGAAATGTTCCCTACCAAAATCATCACACTTGTTGTGAGAAGCTCTGGTTTATGAGAAGCTTATACTCAAACCTGCCAAAAATGGGACAAAATTTTTACCACGGCATGTTGATGCCTCTTGATACTTCTCTGTTGTATCTACTTTTCCAAACACCTTTGCCCTTGTTTTGGACTCTAACTTGCATGATTTGAATGGAACTAACCCGGACTGACGCTGTTTTCAGCAAAATTGCCATGGTGTTATTTATATGCAGAAACAAAAGTTCTCGGAATGACCTGAAACTCCATGAAACTTATTTTTGGAAAATATTAAAAATACTGGAAGAAGAATCCATGCCAGGGGGCCTCCACCTGTCCACGAGGGTAGGGGCGCGCCTGCACCCTGGGCGCGGTCCTGCCTCGTGAGCCCCCTGTTGCTCCAACGACCTCAACTCCAACTTCGTATATTCGTGTTCGGGGAGAAAAAATCAGAGAAAAGGATTCATCGCGTTTTACGATATGGAGCCGCCGCCAAGCCCTAAAACCTCTCGGGAGGGCTAATCTAGAGTCCGTTCGGGGCTCTAGAGAGGGGAATCCATCACCGTCGTCATCATCAACCATCCTCCATCACCAATTTCATGATGCTCACCGCCGTGTGTGAGTAATTCCATCGTAGGCTTGCTGGACGGTGATGGGTTGGATGAGATTTATCATGTAATCGAGTTAGTTTCGTTAGGGTTTGATCCCTAGTATCCACTATGTTCTGAGATTGATGTTGCTATGACTTTGCTATGCTTAATGCTTGTCACTAGGGCCCGAGTGCCATGATTTCAGATCTGAACCTATTATGTTTTCATGAATATATGTGAGTTCTTGATCCTATCTTGCAAGTCTATAGTCACCAACTATGTGTTATGATCCGGCAATCCCGAAGTGACAATAATCGTTCCCGCTCCCGGTGATGACCAGTTTGAGGAGTTCATGTATTCACTATGTGTTAATGCTTTGGTCCGGTACTCTATTAAAAGGAGGCCTTAATATCCCTTAGTTTCCATTAGGACCCTGCTGCCACGGGAGGGTAGGACAAAAGATGTCATGCAAGGTCTTTTCCATAAGCACGTATGACTATATTCGGAATACATGCCTACATTACATTGATGAATTGGAGCTAGTTCTGTGTCACCCTATGTTATGACTGTTACATGATGAACCGCATCCGGCATAATTCTCCATCACCGATCCAATGCCTACGAGCTTTTCACATATTGTTCTTCGCTTATTTACTTTACTGTTGCTACTGTTACAATCACTACAAAACCCAAAAATACTACTTTTGCTATCGTTACTGTTACTTCCATATTACTTTGCTACTAAATACTTTGCTGCAGATACTAAGTTATCCAGGTACGGTTGAATTGACAACTCAACTGCTAATACTTGAGAATATTCTTTGGCTCCCCTTGTGTCGAATCAATAAATTTGGGTTGAATACTGTACCGTCGAAAACCGTTGTGATCCCCTATACTTGTGGGTTATCACCGCTCCATGATAGCATGCCAAGTTTCATGAATTTCGGACGAATTTTGGATTTACTAGAATTACAAAAGCAAGTACGTCGACCTTTGCCGGAGAGCCATGGTGTCATGGTGTTCGAATGTCATCCCCATTTCTTGCATGGGACATAAGCATAAACCCATTGACACATATATGATTTTACAACCCATGTTGGTGCACCGGAGCATGTGCATGTAGTTTAATTTTGAATTGTGCACTTGAAATGGCCAGAAAACCAACTTAATGTATAAAATGTTCAAACGAACCCTGAATAATTCAAATTCTTTTACGACACACATATAGTTGCATGTTCACTGTAGATAAATTGTCTAGGAATTCAAATATCGTCCATTGCCACTGTGACCCCATTATGTAATTCAAATCAAGATGAAAAATCGAGTAGATCGCACACAGTCTATTATCACTAACCGTGTGAGATGCAGCACAAAATATCCTGGAGCACCGTTGGTGTATAATACGCCTATGGCTTACGCAAGAAGGTGTGTCGGCTACAGTCCACAACCGGCATCTCAAGCACACTAGCTCGCTCCCCAAATATCATTTCACTGTTCAATCATCGCCGGTGAAAGATGGGCACGTGGACCCGCGTCATGAGGGCAACTTTGGTGGCCCAATCTGGTGAGAGCGCGCCCGCAGCCGCCATGCGTGTGCTAACAAGGTGCATGAGCACGACCGCAATCTGCGACCGGGCGACCAAGGCAGCCCAAATGGTCGTTGTTGCTTCTCAGGTGGTGGCAGCAACATTTGCCTCGGGAACAACAACTGGCGAGAAAGGCACCGCAACTGTCCGTTCCGCAGCGGCGACTTTAGCCCTGATGGAGGCCGCCCACGACCATGTCGAGGCTGCCCACGCCCAGCTCGTGGCGGTCAAATCGAATGAAGCTTCTCCAACAACGGTCGGCAACCCACGACCGAAGAGTTGGCAATGCCAAGAGCATTCGAGCAGCCGTCCATTCCTCTGTCGCATACCTTGTGACGACGGAGCCCGTCCAAGCCCAGATCGCGGCCGCCCACGCCCAGCTCGTGGCGGCCTTTTCCAAAGAGATGGTGGATGCGGATGGCGAGATGCTTGTTGAGTATGGTGCGATGGATGCCATGGAACCCCTTCCCCAGGAGACCGTCAGGCGTGAGCTGGACATGGAGGCGGTGGCGGAGATCGACGAGCACTAGCCATAGTACTAGTACTCTTTGTTTTGTTTAATTAAGAGTGCCAGTCTTTAATTTGATAGAGTAATGTTTAGGTCCGCTAGCTCTGTTTAATTGCTGAACTTGCTCGATTAAGAAGTGTGGGTGTGCTATAGTCTCCTTTGTGTACCCAAATTATGCAATGACGTGGATGACCACTGTAACCAGGGAAATTTGAACCAAAATTTTTGACGTTCAAACTCGTCACACACGGGTTAAGCTATCTAAATTGTTTGTGATGTTCACATATCGTACATAGTTCTGAATAAGGGACCGTGTCTGATGACACTTTGCATGCCAGTTTTTTCGCCGAAGCGATTCCAAATTTTCAGCTTCTACAGAAATATCAACCTCCCCGCCCCTCCCCCTTACCAAAAGCCACATTTCCCCTATTTCCTCCTTCCTTTCCAAGTTGAAACCTTCACTCCTTGTTTGCAGCCTCCTCGCCAGCGACCCTCCTTCATGCTGCTCGGCCTCGTCTATCCAGGCAGGTAATCCACAACCGACCCCCATCCTCCTCCTCCTTCCACATCCCACATGCCCCGACCGCCGGTGCGAGCACGCCACCTTCCACCCAAATCACCGACCCCTCCACCAAATAAGCGCCGCCCTAAGCCATGGTGCATGTAGTATAGCCAGGATATCAAGGAGCATCTGGCAGCGGAGAAGCAAATCGCGGCCGCACGGGCGGATGAGGTCGCGATGGCTGCCATTCGTGCCGACCCCCAGATCTTGGAGGAGCACCTTGCCATTTGCTAGCTACGCCGGTTAAGCATGCTTGGTTTACCCGTTGCGTGTGCTGCTCCTGCCTTTCCTTCACAAATTCTAGTGAGTTGTGCTATCTAATTTTACCATGCAATATGTTGCTCTAGTGTATATGTTATATATGTCGTGCAGTGTGGTGCTCACTTATTAACTGTTTTGTTAATTAGTTGTCGTCTTCAGTTAACTGTTTGGTTCAATTCTGCAAATATGATGTTCAATTCTTCAGGCTGCAATTTTGTATTGTCTTCTATGTGAGAAATAAATCAAATTTATCTTTACAAAATAGATGAGAAATGAATACAATTGCTATATTTCCAAGTTGTCAAGCATGCTTGGTTTGGTTATACATTGTGCAATGTGGTGCTCAGTTAACGTTTGGTTCATTTGTGTTGTGGTGTTTAGTTAACTGTTTGGTTCAATTCTGCAATGCGATGTTCAATAGTTGTGGTTGCATTCTGTTATTGTATACCATGTGATGAATAAATTGAATTTGGCTATAGTGAATACATGAGAAACAAATACAATTGTTATATTTCCAAGTTGTTAAGCATGCTTGGTTTGGCTAACTATCCGATCTTCTATTAGGAGTATGTTATATTGTGCAATGTGGTGCTCAGTTAATGTTTGGTTCATTTGTTGTGGTGTTTAGTTAACTGCTTGGTTCAATTTTGCAATCCGATGTCCAATTGTCGTGGGTAGAATTTTTTATTGTTGTGCATGTGAGGAATAAATCGAATTTGGCTGCACTTAATACATGAGAAACATATACAAGTGCTATATTTCCTAGTTCTTAATCATGCTTGGTTTGGATAAATGGGTTTTCCATGTGGCTTGAATTAATCTGATGAATCTGCAATGTGCTTATTTTTCATCAACATATTTTACTAATGGCATGCGAACCCTTACTTAACCTGATGACTAACTACCTTATATGTTTTGCAGGGAAACAATGGGAAGCACCGAGGTTTACAATCGAGGTTAGCATGTGCATGGTCCATTGTCTAATAGCACATTATTGTGCAATTGCAGGAACCATTCTAATATTTAGGTTTTTAACAATTTGGTCTTGCACATGTAGGTCCTGCTGTCAGAGGTTTTGACCCACTGTTCGACCCTTTTTGCATATGGGGAAATGAGTTTTCCATGAATATCAATCAAATCATCAAGAAACTCAGAAAGATTGTTAGGATAAAGAAATTGGCGACAAAAAACAACAATATATTTGTCTGCACAATGAAGAAGACATCAGTTCACTACGGGATGGTACTAACTATTATACCTTGCCTTTTTTTATTCCTTTGTCCCATTTCCAATATAGAGAAGATATTTATGCACATCCTTGTTTTCAGGCCTTTCCAAAGCAGTTCACTGATGATTACCTCTCAAACCACCTCTATGGTCAGGAGGCGAGGAAGGTTTTCATACAACACCCACGGTTCAATATTGAAGTGTTTCTGAAGAGGATGAAGGATAGACGGTCAATCATCCACAAGCACTGGCCTAAAGTTGCAAAGACCTTCAACATGAATGAAGGATCAATATTCGCCTTCCGCTTCAGCAGTTTTCCAGATGAGATGCATCTTTCTATATACCGTCTATGACGCTAATTTCGAAAGGTTCTACATGTTGCATGTGAAACTTGGTGCTGGTGCAGTTGTGTAATGGGGTAGCTGAGTGCTGAAGCTATATCATGTTGTACTCTGATGTATTTCAATTATGAAATTCTGCTTCCTTAATATGGAAATGGAATATATTAATATGAATGTTAATTAGATTAATAAATGGATTCCTAATAATAGGGCAATTAGCCTACTAATGGCGAATTAGCCTGCTAATTGGGTTTTGCTACTGCAAACGGTTATTGAAAAAATACCGTGGGTGATGACCTCAGGCAACGCACACAGTTTCTAGGAATAAACCGTGTTGGATCAATGAACAATCACACACGACTTTCTCTTGAAAACTGTTTGCGTTAGGCCACCTTGCGCAAACGTTTACGACATAAAAACTGTGTGTGATGGACAACCTTTGCCACACAGTCTCTTCTATGGACCATGTGTGATGCATTCAATAACGCAAACGATAAAATTGTTAATATAATTTGCAATGGCAACGCTATCACAAATGATTTAACAGGAAAAATTGTGTGTGATGTACATGTCAAAAACGAAAACGTTTACCTTGGAGCAACAGTGTGGGATGTACATACGAACAGAAACGTTTAGCGGGGACTGATTGTGTAGGATGTACTTGCGACCGGAAACAATTTCGCATGTATAATTATATTTTTTAGCTCAACTGTACCTATTTCCGTATTTGAGTGCTCGCCGGTCGGCACACGACCTCATTTTGCCGAGCGTGTGTGCTAGGAGGGCATATCCCCGATGGTTTCTGGGTCGTGTGGGAAGGACCCCCTATCGCCCGCACTCACTAGGCGACGGTTCCAAATGCGGGCGTGGAAAGGGGTTAAAAACCGTTTGTATAGCACCGACGCGTACTAGTGTAGGTGTCACTTGGGAGCCTCTGACACATTGTGGAGTTGAACCAAGAAGTTTGTAAGGGCAAGGAGATCGCCTAGTTCGTGAAGATCTACCTGAGTGAGGCAAGTCCTTCGTGGACGATGGCCATGGAGGGATAGACAAGTGATTCTTGCTAGAACTACATCGGTATTTCCCCAGAGAGGAAGGGATGATGCAGCACATCAACGGTTGGTATTTCCCTCAGTGTTGAGACCAAGATTATAAAACCAGTAGGAGAACCACGCAACACTACATGAATGGCACCTGCACACAAATAACAAATACAAGCAACCTAATTTATTAAAGGGGTGGTCAATCCCTTTCGGGTAACGGTGCGGAAATTGGCAAACGGACATGAGAAAGTTGTAATAAGTTGATAGACCGAATGCCAAATAAAATAAAGTGCAGCAAGGTATTTTTGTATTTTTGGTTTAATAGATCTGAAAATAAAAGCAAACAAAATAGATCACAAAGGCAAATATATTAAAGAAGAGACCTGGGGGCCGTAGGTTTCACTAGTGGCTTCTGTCAAGAAAAATAGCATACAGTGGGTAAAAAAAATATTGTTGGGAAATTGATAGAACTTCAAATAATCATGACGATATCCAGGCAATGATCATTATATAGGCATCACGTCCAAGATTAGTAGACCGACTCCTGCCTGCATCTACTACTATTACTCCACACATCGACCGCCATCCAGCATGCATCTAGTGTATTAAGTTCATGGAAAAAGGAGTAATGCAATAAGAATGATGACATGATGTAGACAATATCTATTTATGTAGAAATAGACCCCATCTTGTTATCCTTAATGGCAATGATACATACGTGTCGGTTCCCCTTCTATCACTGGGATGAAGCACTGTAAGATTGAACCCATCACAAAGCACCTCTTCCCATCGCAAGATAAATATATCAAGTTGGCCAAACAAAACCCAAATATTGGAGAAGAAATATGAGGTTATAAGCAATCATCCATATAAGAGATCTGTCGGTGTTCTGGGAATGGGGGTCCCCAGACTTGCCTGCCTGCGGCCCGCGGAGTGGCTCGAGTGGGGGCCCAGCGCGGCCCAACTTCATCAGCTCAAGCTCAAGACCCTCGCAAGGGGCCAAGCCTTACGGGGCAGACGACAGGAAGCTTCCTCAGGAGCAGCCTCATCAGGCAGGCTTGCAAGGAGGCGGAGAGATCAAGGCAGGGCCACCTCGTGAGGAGCCCGTGACGCAAGCCATGATGATCGAGATCAGGCGGGCGCCAGGCGGGCGCTGGCCTGCGCAGTGTCCTTGTTTCCCCTTCAGTGCAAAGGGAGCAAGCATATGCCAAGGCATCGGGCAAAGGTTACCATTCTGGTGCAACGAGACCAAGACCAGCAGTGTGGCAGGACGGAGGTCACCGTGGAGCCCAAGACGGCGTCATCACCAGTGCTTTTGGCAGCCGAAGACCACCTTTGGTCAGGATAACTTGTACTGGATGTTCCCCTTCAAAATGGCCAATTGGTGGTGCCCTTCCCGCTCATTATTTGGGAAGAGGACCAGGGCCTCTATAAATAGGACTAGCCACCATAGAGAGAAAGGGAGGGGGGGGAGAAAAAAGGAAAAACACACAGAGAGAGAGGGAGACCAAGCAGAACACACCGCACCAGCTCAAGAACACCTCTCGCGAGGCCGTTCTTCCCCTGTATTGTTCATCATCAGTCCCTGAGGCAATCCACTACACCACACACTGGAGTAGGGTATTACACCACATCGTTGGCCCGAACCAGTATAAACCTCGTGTCCCTTGTGTGTTCTTCTTTCTGGCCTAGATCTCTTGCGAGCCATAGGAATGCGAGTCGGTAGGGGAATGATCTTCGTGCGCACCCCAGAGTTCGAACCTTAAGGGTCTGCCGGAACCCGAAATCCGACATTTGGCGCGCCAGGTCGGGGTGCGCCGGGATCTTTCTTCCGCCGTTCGCGTGTGATCTTCCATCGTGTCCATGGCTGACGCTCGTCGGGCTCACGCCGAGCGCCGGGCTGCTCTTGCCACCCGCGTCGCCCAGACGGCGCCCGTCGGCGGACGTCCCCGTCACCTGCCGCCAACGCCGCCACCGGCCCGGCGGGGAACGAGCAGCAGGCCTCATCCCCGCATCCTTCGTCGTCCCATGCCCGTCGCGCCCCCACGGACGCGCACGCCGCGCTGCTCCTGGGAAGAGAGCTCCTGCACTACCGCCCCGTCGACGACCTCTACAAAGACTGGCTTGCCCGCATCAGCGAGCTCGTCAGCGCCGCAGGGGGCTCTCCCTTGCCATCCCTCTCGCTCCCTCGCCCTCCATTCCGTGCAGGGGGTGAGGATCAGGAGGCGCCTCTGCCGCCTCCTCCCCAAGAAGGCGCCCTAACTCCAAGGCGTGCAGCCCCGGGGCGAGACCCTCCACGTCCAACGCCTGTGCGGCAAGAAAGGAGCTGACAAGAGATCCCTCGTCCCCAAGAAGGTGCTCGCGTGCTCCCAGCACCGGCGCGCCAAGACCGCGTCCCTGCGCCTCCACGCCAAGACCCCGCGCTGCTCCAAGCGGCGGCGTGTGGTAACCCCCAGGAGCAAGCCCATCACCAGCAAAGGGTGCTGGTGGCCACAGCAGGCTGCCGCGCCTTCACCCCCGAGCTACGTGGCGTCGCATGGCCAGGAAAGTTCAAGCCTGATCTGCCCCCCCCCCGCTACGTTGGCATGGCGGACCCCGCGGAATTCCTACAGCTCTATGAGCTGGGCATCGAAGTCGCCAACAGAGATGAAAAGGTCATGGCGATCTGGTTTCCCATGGCGCTCAAGGACGGCGCCCACACCTGGCTCCTGAACCTGGCTCCTGGCACGATCTCCTCCTGGGACGAGATGCGCACTCGCTTCATCGCTAACTTCCAGGGCACTCGCGACCGGCCCCCGGCCATGAGCGACCTGCGCTGCATCAAGCAACAGCCAGGGGAAACCCTGCAGAAATACATCCAGCGCTTCAACAACGCTCGCCTCAAGATCCCCAGGGTGACCGAGGAAGCCATTATCTCCGCCTTCTCCGATGGCGTGCGCGACATCAAGATGAAGGAGGAACTAGCAATCCATGAAGACCTGTGCACATCCCTGGAGCTGTTCAACTTGGCGACCAAGTGCGCCAGGGCTGAGGAAGGGCGTCTCTCCCTCCTCGAGCTCCCGGCTGCCGACCCAGAAGAGAAAACGCTCAAGGCCAAGGATGTGAAGCGTAAGGTAGCTGCTGTGCTCGCAGCGGAACCAGACACCAAGCGAGGCAGGGATCAGCCTGAGTCATCCAAGGGCAGCCGATACTGCGTGTACCATGACCTCCACACCCACAACACTAATGAATGCCAAGAGCTCAGGGCCGTGCGAGATGGGCGTATCGGCCGACGCCCCGAGCGCAACGACAGGGGCTATGGCCGAGGAGGAGGAAGAGGTGGACGACGATGGGAAGACCGTGGCCCTCGCCAAGTGTGGTGTGACCGACCTCGCGAGGATCGCTGGCAGGACCAGCCTCGCGAGGGAGGCTGGAGGGATCAGCCTCGTGAGGATCGCCCGCACGGCAACGCATGCCTCCCTCCTTTACCGCCACCACCAAGGAGGAATGAAGACCAGCATCAAGACGAGGGGCCGGGGGCTTCTAGGAACCGCGCGCAATCGCTTGCATCTTGGGTGGCGCCCAGGCCCCAGCCTCATAGCGCATTTTCAAGCAGTTTGCTCACGAGGTGAATGCAGTCCTCCCCAAGCTTGAGGCCACGCGCCCTCGCTGGTGGTCTGCGTGCGCTATCACGTTCAGCTCAGCGGATCAGCTGAAGTGCGCGGCAACGGCCGGAGTCCTCCCGATGCTTTGCTCCCCAGTCATCAGCAATGTGCAGGTCACCAGGACCCTCGTCGATGGCGGAGCAGGACTCAATGTCTTGTCCGTCGAGACATTCGACAATCTCCAAGTGCCGTATGATCAGCTTTAGCCGACCAAGCCTTTCTCAGGAGTCACTGATGGTTCCACTGTTCCAATAGGGCAGGTTCGTCTTCTAGTCACCTTCAGGCAGCGCAACAACTACGGCATCGAGCTCATCGACTTCGACGTCGCCCACATTCGCCTGCCATACAACGCCATCCTCGGGTACCCAGCCCTAGCCAAGTTCATGGCAGTGACTCACCATGGCTACAATGCCCTCAAGATGCCAGGAAGCGGTGGAGTCATCACAGTACCCTGTGAGGAAAGGGACGTAGTGTGTTCACTTGAGCGTGCCTTCCAAGCCGTAGCAATCAAAGACCCAGATCAGAGGAGTGGAAGACTTCCCGAGACGACCCCTAAGAAGAAGAAGGCATCGCCTGGCCCAAGCCGTAAGGTGGCAGGCGCCTTCGGAGGCGTTCCGTCAGGATTTGCGCCCGTTCAGGGAGTGCCACCCTCTGTCGCATAGGAAGGCGCACCCGGCGCCCTCCTCAGGCAGGGCTCGGGGGCTCTTTCTTGGAGAGCCACCGACTTTGCCAAGGTCACGAGGGAGGCGCTCGGGCACCACTTGGAGGGGTGCTTCCAGGCACGTTTCCCTCAGGAAGGTACAAGGCAAGGAGAACCAAACCCTCAGGAGTTCATCGCAAGAAACACCCAGGAGCTACAGGAGTCGAGAGTCATGCGCGGCAGCCAACACCTGCCCGCCGCAGCCCCACATCCAGGCGAGGATGGTGGGCTGCGCATTTGCATCGACGTGCCAGGGCTCAACCGAGCCGTGTCTCAGGAGCGCCTCTGGCCTTCACGCGCGGGGCGTTGCGAGGGTCCGCCTCACAGCTACGTTTGCATGCCTTTCAGCCTGCCGAACGCGGCCGCCGCTCATCAGCGCCTGCTGAGGAGCATTCTGGAGGCTCGGGAGGTCAGGCATTGTGCGGTCCTGGCAGAGATGGAGATGGCCCTCGAAAACCCGCCTGTGCCCCCGGAGCCTCCCGAGGCTCCTGGGCATGGGGGCTCGTGAGGGTCGACGTCTTCACCACGCGCCGCCTGCTTCTTCGGCATCAGTTCATCTCCAATGGCATCAGGTGACATCTTTCAAAGTTCCATTTTTAGCTAGGAGCACCCACTGGGCCGCGTCATTCCCAGGTCGCGTGGGTCCGTCCCTGCGGCATGTATCCGTTTTGCTTATGCTCTTTTACCTACCTTGTTGGGGGCGCCCCTCGGGCTGCATCATCCCCAAGCTGCTCGGGCCTGGCCCAGCGGCGTTTGCTTTTCCCGCATTTACCTGAAATGAATTTGCTCCTCCGCTTAATCTGGTTCCCATGATTGTCATCTGCTGCTTATCGCGGACTCCTCCGCTCTCATGCATAGCGCTTGCACGTTAAAAGGGGGGTACCTGAGCATCGCGACTCATGGGCTCCTACTGGCTCCTACCCGCAAGTTGATCACCAAGACATACATCAAGTGTTCTCATAAAGACTCAATCCGATAAGATAACTTTAAAGGGGAAACTCAATTCATCACAAGAGAGTAGAGGGGGAGAAACATCATAAGATCCAACTACAATAGCAAAGCTCGGGATACATCAAGATCGTGCCATAGAGGGAACACGAGAGAGAACACGAGAGAGAGAGAGAGAGAGAGAGAGAGAGAGAGAGAGAGAGAGAGAGATCAAACACATAGCTACTGGTACATACCCTCAGCCCCGAGGGTGAACTACTCCCTCGTCATCATGGATAGCGCCGGGATGATGAAGATGGCCACCGGTGATGGATCCCCCCTCCGGCAGGGTACCGGAAAGGGGTCCCGGTTGGTTTTTGGTGGTTCTGGAGGCTTGCGGCGGCGGAACTCCCGATCTAATCTCTGTTCTGGAAGTTTTAGGGTACATAGGTATATATGGGTGCAGGGAGAATGTCGGTGGAGCTACGGGGGCCCCACGAGGCAGGGGGGCTCGCCCAGGGGGGAGGGCGCGCCCCCACCCTCGTGAGCACCTCCCGTATCATCTGATGTGGGGTCCAAGTCCATCAGGTGGGTTTCCTTCCAAAAATAACTTCTCTAGTTGATTTCGTTCCGTTTTGACTCCGTCTGATATTCCTTTTCCTCGAAACACTGAAATAGGCATAAAACAGCAAATCTGGGTTGGGCCTCCGGTTAATAGGTTAGTCCCAAAAGTAACATAAAAGTGGATAATAAAGCCCAATATTGCCTAAAACAGTAGATAAAGTAGCATGGAGCAATCAAAAATTATAGATACGTTGGAGACGTATCAGTCCGTCCTGATGATAAACAACCGAGGGAGGCCTCACGGTCGTACCAACCTCAGGGAGCCTCTGGGATCGGTGTCTGGCCTCATCGCAACACCTCCCCTCGGGAGAGTCGCGTGAGGGGCTGGGCACGGGGGTTGCACTCGGGTCACGCCCAAGCGTACGCCACCCTACCAGGTCCCTCGGACCTGGTCGTCACGCGCCCTCCCAAGCGGAGCTAAGGTATGAAGGTCATTTGAACGTCAAGGGGGACTCCTGAGCATCGTGACTCAGGAGCCTAACTGACCACGTAGCCCCTCACTCCTTGGTCCGTCCTAGTGATCCGGTCGGCCCAATGGCGGCTGAGGTATGCGCGGGATCGGGCTCTGCCGACGTAGAACACTAAGATCTACCCTTGCATCTCCTTTCACAAGTTGTTTGCGCGTCAAGGGGGACTCCTGAGCATCGTGACTCAGGAGCCTAACTGGTCACGTAGCCCCTCACTCCTTAGTCCCGTCCTGGTTTCCGGTCAGGGCTAACGGTGGTTGAGGTATGCGCGGGGCCGGGCCCTGCCGACGCAGAACGACAAATCCACTCCTTTGCTCCCCCCTTCCTACTTGTTGCTCGCGCATCAAGGGGGACTCCTGAGCATCGCGATTCAGGAGCCTAACTTGCCACATAGCCCCTCACTCCTTAGTCCCGTCCTGGTTTTCGGTCGGGGCTAACAACAATTGCGGTATGCGCGGGGCCGGGCCTTGCTGACGAAGAGCGCAAGCAAATAGGAGGGAAAAATGCAAATTCCAGAGAATTCAAAGCAAATATTACAAGCCATAGATTGTTTCACGGCGCCAAACACAAGTTTAAACGCCTCCGCAAGGCATGGTGCATGTTGCAGGAGTAAAAACATGATAGAAGCCGCGAAGGGATCACTCTCCAGTGGCGCCGCCGCCCGTGGTGGAGTCACACTGGGTGACTCCGCCTCCTGAGGCCGCGGAGCTGGCGGCACCGCACCCAGGCAAGGTACTGAAGGCGCGGAACCTCCCCAGCAAAGCCTCGGCTCGGCCTTTCATGGCCTCAGCAGCAACGACAGCAAGGTTGCCGCTCACGGGTTCCAGCAGGCTGTCGAAGTCAACGTCGGGGTCGCGCAGGTAGACGTGGCTGAGGACGTGCGTCAGCTCCGCGAAAGACAGGGCACGAGCCTCGGCCTCGTCCGTGGGGCCGAGGCCACCTACGATGTCTTCGAGCGCATGGACCAGGAAGGGAAGCAGCTCTGCGGGGCCGTCCTCCGCACCAGCCAACGGCTCCTCCAAGCTGCCCTCGTAAAGCGTCTTCAGCGCGGCACGAGCTTTCTTCTCCAGCTACGTGAAGGTCACTCGATCCTCGGCCAGGACCTTCGCCTTGGCGTCTAGCTCGGTCCTCTCCGCCTTCAGCGACCGCTCCAACGTCTCCAACTGGCCGCAGCGGTCATCAAGCTTGGCGTCCCGGTCCTTGATGGCAGCCTCCCGAGCCTTCACCTCCTTCTCCTTCTCCTGGCGGCCGCGGACCTCCTTGGCGAGCTCGTCAGGCAGGCCTTGCAGCTCGACCTCCAGCGCCTTGCAGCGGCCCTGGGCAGCCGCAGCATCGCCCAGGGCGGTGTCGCGGGCCGCCTTGGCTCGGTTGGCGGCCTGCTTCTCCCCATCGGAGGCCGTCATGGCCTGGCTCAGCGCTGCTCGGACGGAGGCAGCAGAACGGGCTCAACCAGAAGCTAGCTCCAGGCGCCCGGCCACTAGGCGAGGGTCCACGCTCAGAAGATCCTCCCGCAACTGGCTCAGTTCATTGGCGACCCGGTCAAGGACGGTGGCAGAGGGATCATAAGAGATGGGAACCGGTGGAGGAGGAGAAGACGATGATCATAACTTGGCAGGAAGGAACACCCTGGGCCTTGGCTACTGTAAGTGCATCTAGTGCCACCCCTAGTTGGTTTTGGAGTATTGACGACAAACCTAGTTGAGGGACTAATGTGTTTGTGAGAATTGCAGGATAACACAGGTAGAAGTCCCTCATTGATTCGGTTTTACTACCAGAGATGACCCCTAAAAATGTATGAAGACATTGAAGCCAAATGTGGTATATGAAGATATTCACATTGAAGACTATGACAAAAGAAAGACACGTTATGAAGCCTATGGAGCTCGAAGACTTAGATCTTTCGTAGTTCTTTTTCTTTTGTGTTGAGTCATAGGAACCACCGTACTGTTAAGTGGGGTCCAGGAGAACCAGTCAGAATGACTAAAGTGATGCCTAAACCAAAAACCTATGTCTTCGAGTGAAGACAATGAGAGCGAATCTTGTCCAGAGCCGGACAAGTCAGCTTTGCTTGTAGCCCAAGTAAAGTTGCCATGAGAGTTTGAAATCTGACCGTTGAGACACGTGTCAGTTCCTTAGTGACCCAGGGTCATTTCGAACAAATCAGGTCGGGTTGCCAAGTGGCTATAAATAGCCCACCCCCTACAACCATAAATGGTTGGCCGCTCAGATTTTAGTGCACGGCTTTTGTCATTTGAGAGCAACCCACCTCGAAGCCTTTGAGAGAAAATTCCTAGCGAGGAGAAAAGCCCTAACCACCCAGAGCCAGAGTACATTGGGCATCACTTAAGTCTTCTTGTCTGTGTGATCTAAAGACTTATTACACTTGAGGACTGTGAATCCTCCAGACGGTTAGGTGTCGCGTTCAGAGCATCCAAGAGACATTGTGGATTGCCAGTGGACGAAGTCTGTGAAGGTTTGGGAGTCTAACTTGAAGACTTACTAGAGTGATTGGGCGAGGACTAAGTGACCTTAGCTCAAGGAGAATACGGTGAGGACTTGGTGTCCTGAGCTGCGTGTTCAGGACTGGGTGTCCGGGACTGTGTGTCCTAAGGTTTAAATACCTAGCCGCTCCAACCAGACGTACAGTTGTCACAGCAACTGGAACTGGTCCAACACATCATTGTCTTCAACGAGTCACTGGTTTCATCTTCACTTCCTTTTACTTACTGTTACTCATTGTGAAGCCAGTGCATGCTTGCTATACCTTTTGTCTTCACTACATAACTGTTTGACTTGTTTGGCTTCATAACTTCTTCCTACCTGATCCTTATTACATTGCAGCTACTTGTCATTGTGCTTTCACTCTATTGAATACTTGACCATGTCTTGCCTAGTGTAATCTAACTTCTGCTGCATAGTGATAGGCTTGTCTCTACTGTTTGTCTTCATAACTTCCACGTTTTGAAGAATTTCATAAAAATCGCCTATTCACCCCCCCTCTAGTCGATATAACGCACTTTCAGTTGGTATCAGAGCAAGGTGCTCCCTTGTTCTGTGTGATTCGGTTTAACCACCTGGAGTTTTAGCTATGTCGACTGCAGGGATAATCAAAGTCTCCGCTGCGTGCCCCGTCTTCAATGGAACTGAATATCCCTACTAGAAGAATAAGATGCGCATGCATCTTGAAGCCATTGACATCGACCTATGGTATGTCGTCAAGAACGGCGTTCCCAAGGCTGGAGAAGGTGTCACTGCTGCTGATGTCAAGAAGTTCACTCAACTGGACTCTACTGCCAAAAATATCATCTGTGGTCATCTGACAAAAGGACAGTATGGCCGTGTGAGTGCCTTGAAGACATCCAAGCTGGTCTGGGACTGGCTCTCCAAGGTCAATGAAGGCGTCTCAACCCAGAGAGATCAGAGAATCAGTGTTCTTCACAACCTCTTCAACCGCTTCAAGCGAAATGACAATGAGAATGTCTAGCACACATTTGACCGGCTGACTGACATCACAAATGAACTTCAAGCCCTCGGCGCCACTGAGATCACCAAACATGAAATCGTCAAGACGCTGCTGAGATCACTTGATAGTTCGTTTGACATCCTAGCCCTGATGATTCAAGAACGTCCTGATTTCAAGACACTCGATCCGTCTGACATACTTGAGAGGCTCAACACACATGAGTTCCAGCTTTCTGAGAAAAGAGATATCTACGGTCCAAACTATGGGCGAACTCGTGCCTTGAAGGCAAAATCTGTTTCCTCATCTGAAGAAGAATCTGATAGCAGTTCTGATGATCCTGAAGACATTGGAAGGGAACTTGCAATGCTAGTGAAGAAGTTCCAAAAGTTCACCAAGAAGAAAGGCTTCAGAAAATCTTCACGATCAAGCTCAAGGAATGATGAAGCTTCTGCTCATGACTACAAGAAGAAAACATGTCACAAGTGCAAGAAAACTGGACACTTCATCTCTGAGTGTCCGCAGTGGGACAATGAGAACAGAAGGAAGAAAAGGAGCAAGGAATATGATTCTGACGACAAGAAGAAGAAGAAATACTCAAAGTCTTCTCCCAAGTCTTCCTCAAAGTCTTCATCACACAAGAAGAGCTCATCTGGCAAGGCACGTGCGTTTGTTGGCAAGGAAATGGATTCAGAGGAGGAGTCCGCTTCTGAGGAGGCAGAGGTGGAATCTGAGGAGGAGTCTGATTCTGGCATTGCGAGTCTGGCTACAACATATGTCGCCAAGTCCATCTTCAACACTGAAGACAATGACTTCATCACCGACACTCATGCAAATGACAAGAACGACTCCACTCCTACCTACTGCTTCATGGCACACGGTGCCAAGGTAAACACACGCACTACTCGCTATCAAACATCTAGTGACGATGACTCTGACTGTGATTCAAAACCCAGCTACAAAACACTTGCTAAAATTGCAACTGAACAACAGAAAGCTATGAAACATATTCAAAAACTGTTAGACAGAAGCGATGATCTGTTGGGTGCTGAAATGACTCGATCTGAATCCTTAATTGAAGACATAAAAAATCTTCACGTTAAGTATCGGGAACTTGAAGATCGTCTTGATACTCTCTCAACAACTCATGAAAAGCTTTCCTATGATTATCTTCAAAGGAAGCAAGAACTTGAGAAATTGAGAGCGACTCATGAAGATCTTCAAAAGGAAAACGAATCACTTCGCGCCGAACAGATCAGTTCCGCTCAGGAAGGATTTGAACCACCATGTCTTAAATGCATTGAGCGTGATAATGCTACTTCTGTTGCTGAATGTTCCACTGCTACTGCTGTTGCAATATCTTCAACTGTTGATGTGGTAACTAACCCCTCTGCTGAGGATACCACTGCTATTGCTGATGAGAATGCTAGGTTGAAGACATTGCTTGAAATAGGGATGTACAAAAGTCTTAAAGGACATCAGACATTATGTGATGTCCTCAAGAAGCAGATTCTGAACCGAAACCCTAGGAAAGAGGGTGTTGGGTTCGTAAGGAAAATAAATGCAGATGGCTCTTACTGGAAACCTGAGCAGTACCCCAAAACCACATGGGTTGCTGCAAAGGAACCTTCAGCAGATCCATCCAATTTATCTGGCTTCACATGTGCTAACCCCATTATTATTGATGAATCCTTTGATGCAAACTATAAACTGTTTAAGAATCAGAATGGTGAAGTGTTTGCCAGGTACATTGGTACTAACTGCAGGAATGGACCGCCTATGATGAAGATCTGGGTTCCGAAAAAGTGTCTGGAAAATCTTCCTGTGAATGTCTTCATGAAACCTCACTTGAAGAAGACAAACCTCGGTCCAAAGGCTTCATACAAACAGAGGACTCACCTGAGTCACACTAACGCAAATGTTTTGCAGGGAAACCATACTCAGGCATATGAATATGAGAGCGGTTCATCGAACCATCATGTTCATATGACCAAAAATTATTCTGCTTATTCTTATGAGTACTATTGTCCACCTGCAAGACTGTTTGCTAAGGCTTCAAAGCCAAAATTCTCAGATGTTGCACTTAGACTTATTGCTTCTAAGCCACCCTTGAAGATGTGGGTGGTTAAGAAAGCTTAACTCTCTTTTGCAGGGAAAGGTCTCCAGCAGAAAAACAAAATCTTCTGACGCTATTGCTGGGGACCTTAAAAATCTTGTAGGGCGCAAGATAAAATGCCTGAATGGCATCATTATGTACTTCGTTCCTGAATCGCATGCTACTCTCCCTATTAGTCCTAATCTGGATCTAAGTTTTCATAACCCACTGGTTCATCAAATGTTTTTGCTTCACAATTCTCTTCGTGAAGCCTATCCCCCTAACTGCACTGTAGGGTACGACACCAGCGTCTTCAAATTCTTTAGAATGGATTATTGACAGTGGGTGTACAAATCACATGACTGGCAAAAGAAGCCTTCTTATGGACTCAACCTTACGTCCATCCAACAAGAGCCACATCACATTTGCTGACACTGGTAAAAGTAAGGTATTGGGTCTAGGTAGAGTTGCAATCTCAAAGGATCAACACATGGATAAATTCATGCTTGTTGAATCCCTTGGCTTCAACTTAATGTCTGTCTCAATGCTTTGCGATTTGAACATGATCGTAATGTTTGGAAAATATCGTTGCCTAGTACTAATGGAATCTGACAAGTCTCTAGTGTTTGAAGGGTATCGAAAAGATGATCTGTATGTGGTAGATTTCTCAGCAGGGCCACAACTTGCAGTATGTCTTCTTGCAAAAGCTTCAGAATGCTGGCTTTGGCATCGGAGGCTTGGGCATGCTGGCATGAGGAACCTCCACACCCTTGCGAAGAAGAAGCATGTCATAGGCATCAAGGGCGTCAAGTTCAAGAAAGATCACTTATGCGGTGCCTGTGAAGCAGGGAAGATGACAAGGGCAAAACATCCTTCGAAGAAAATCATGACTACAACTCAACCCTTCGAACTGCTCCACATGGATCTTTTCGGCCCCACTCACTACTCAACTTTTACTACTACTGCTTGCCTCTATGGCTTCGTCATTGTTGATGATTACTCTAGATATACTTGGGTGCACATAATCCTTTACAAGACTGAAGTGCAGGATGTCTTCAGATGCTTCGCCAATCATGCTATGAACAATTTTGGCGCCAAGATAAAACACATCAGAAGTGACAATGGCACTGAATTCAAGAACACTGGCCTTGATACATATCTTGATACCTTGGGCATCACACATGAATTCTCATCTCCGTACACGCCACAGCAGAATGGCGTCGTCGAATGCAAGAACAGAACACTCATTGAGATGGCCAGAACAATGATAGATGAATACAAGACTCCAAGAAAATTCTGGACTCAAGCCATTGACACTACATGCCATACAATCAATCGTGTTTATCTTCACAAGCTTCTGAACAAGACATCTTATGAACTCCTAACTGGCAAGAAGCCAAATGTCAGTTACTTCAGAGTATTTGGCGCAAGGTGCTGGATCAAGGACCCACACCACACGTCAAAGTTTGCACCAAAAGCACATGAGGGCTTTATGCTTGGATATGAAAAGGATTCCCACTCCTACAGAGTCTTCAATATCTTTCATTACAAAGTGGTTGAAACAGTGGATGTGCGGTTTGATGAGACAAATGGTTCACAAAGAGAGCAACTGCCAAATGTGCTAGATGAGATTCCAGCTAGTGAATCAATCAAGCTAATGGGAACTGGAGAGATTATACCTTCTGAAGCTCAGCCTGAAGAAGAACTTATCATCTCAGCACCTGATCAACATGAAGACAATGCTCAGCCTGAAGACATTCCTCCCAACAACAACACAGATCAGCAAGAGCAAAGTCTTCGCCCTGTACATCCTCGTGTTGCCAATGAAGTGCAGATTAACAGAATAATTGACAGCATCAATGCACCTGGTCCACTCACTCGTTCAAGGGCAACTCAGCTAGCAAATTTCTGTGGGCACTTCGCATTTGTCTCAATATTGGAACCCAAGAAAGTTGAAGAAGACTTCATGGAACCTGAATGGATTCAAGCTATGCAAGAAGAGCTTCAATAGTTTGAGCTGAATAATGTATGGGAACTGGTTAAGAGTCCTGATCCACGGAAGCACAACATAATAGGCACCAAATGGATATACCGCAACAAGCAAGATGAGCATGGTCAAGTTGTCAGAAACAAAGCTCGTCTCGTTGCTCAAGGATATACTCAAGTGGAAGGCATTGACTTCGATGAAACATTTGCTGCCGTGGCTAGGCTTGAAGCAATACGCATTCTGCTGGCCTATGCAAATTATCATAACATACTTCTATATCAAATGGATGTGAAAAGTGCCTTTCTCAATGGCAAGATTGAAGAAGAAGTGTATGTTGCACAACCGCCTGGCTTTGAAAATCCAAAACATCCTGACATGGTGTACAAGCTCAACAAGGCGCTGTATGGCCTCAAACAAGCCCCTAGAGCCTAGTATGACACACTCCAATTCTTCCTGAAGAGCAAAGGCTTCATACCTGGTTCCCTAGATCCCACTCTTTTCACGAAGACATATGATGGTGAACTATTTGTGTGCCAAATATATGTGGATGACATTATCTTCGGCTGCACAAATCAGAAGTACAGTGAAGAGTTTGGATATATGATGCAAGAGCAATATCAGATGTCCATGATGGGGGAGCTGAAGTTCTTCCTTGGTCTTCAAATACGACAACAACGCAATGGCATCTTCATATCTCAAGAGAAGTATCTCAAAGATTGCCTGAAGAAGTTCGGTATGCAAGACTGCAAAGGCTTCACAACACCAATGCCAGCCAAACATCATCTGGGTCCCGACGACAATGGTAAAGAGTTCGATCAAAAGGTATACCGCTCCATGATTGGTTCTTTGCTTTATTTATGTGCATCTAGGCCAGATATTATGCTTAGTGTTTGCATGTGTGCTCGATTTCAAGCGGCACCAAAGGAGTCGCATCACTTAGCTGTGAAGCGAATTCTTCGATATTTGGCTCACACCCCAACTCTAGGATTATGGTATCCAAAGGGCTCAGAGTTTGATTTGGTTGGATTTTCGGATGCTGATTATGCTGGTGACAAAGTTGATCGCAAGTCTACATCAGGCACATGTCACTTTCTGGGACGATCACTTGTATGTTGGTCTTCAAAGAAGCAGAACTGTGTATCTCTCTCCACTGCTGAATCTGAATACATTGCTACTGGATCTTGCTGCGCTCAGCTTCTGTGGATGAAGCAAACACTCAAGGACTATGGCATTCATCTGAAGCAAGTGCCACTTTACTGCGACAACGAAAGCGCCATCAAGATTGCCAACAACCCAGTTCAGCACTCGAAGACAAAGCACATTGAAATTCGTCATCACTTTCTCAGAGATCATGTTGTGAAGGAAGACATTGATATCATACACGTCAACACTGAAGAGCAATTGACAGATATCTTCACCAAGCCCTTGGATGAGAACAGATTTTGCAAGTTACGGTGTGAGCTAAATATCCTGGAATCCTCAAATGTCCTGTGATCAGGCACACATCCTAACACTTATGCATATGATGACTTAGATGTGCAACACACGAAGTAAAGTATATCTTCAATCAATGAAGACATACATTCTAAGTGTGAATACATTAATGTGGAATTTGACTTCGGAGCGCCACGATAATTGTGCGCCGTGTCTGGGTCTAATACTTCCTATACGGTGGGTAACGCCACCACCAAACGTTCTCTTTGAAGTGTTTCTCTCATGGCGTTACCTTGCAATGTCTTCACATTTGGTTGTCTTCACATTTGGTTTGGCTTCGAACATGTCTTCATGATTATCTTCACTATGTTGATTGTATAGATATATATATGCTAGTGTTCTGTCCTCTACAGCATTCACTTATAGCTATGTCTTCGTGTTGAATCTTTTGAACTAAGTGAATGTGATCGGACCCCAAACTTCTCTATGCTTTCTATCTCAAACTCTATCTCTCTAAGTCATATGCATTCTATTGAAACTGTAGAATGTCTTCACTGCGTCCTTGTCAGCAGAAGATATAAAGACAACCATAAAGTCCGTTTTCAATGCTCATTCCTCCACATAAAATCCGGAGAAGTAGGAACGACCGCCCGACAATCCAGGCGTGCATGGGATGTGGAATGCCCCCAAAATACTGCATGATGGCCACGTACTACTCAAATGCGAATCGCCAGGGGCACCTGAGTAATAGCGCAGTGCCGCCCCTGCGCCTATAAATTCACACTTACTGTGGTCATTATCTCCTTCTTCCACCCTCACACGAACCCTAGCGCCACCGCTAGCTCTCGACGACACCGGCGACGAAGCGCTTCGCTGCCGCAACCTCTCCGACGCCGTCTTCACGCCAATCGCGGACATCGTCCTCTCCGCCGTCGCTGTAGGTGTCTTCCGTTGCCAAGTTAGGGCACGGAGGATTGAACTGCTCGGCATCATCTCCCACTTCGTCTAGCAGTTCCAAGTGTGGTAAATAAAACGTCTTTTTACAACCCCTTTTGATCCCATGGTTCTGTCACTTTCTTCCATAAGAAGTTTATCTTCACACAAGTTAGATCTCTCAATCTGCATCTCATAACATGCCTAGTATATTCACTTGTGCTTCATGAAGTAGTTAGATTCCTCACTTGTACTGATCTGTGGGTTCGTACAAATCTGGAACCAACTTCTTATCTATGAGTGAATATCTTCGCACGATGAGGTCAATGTCTTCTAAACTGATTAATCTTCAAAACCTTCTGAGAATGCATATGACCTCTTCCCCTTCCCTCGCACCTTAATGCTGTCACAGGTACATGTCCGTGGGAGAATCCTTCGGTTCTCATAGTCTGCATTCATTTGCAGAATTCCTACAGCATCACATAAATTCTCCTGAAGCCAGTTCCTGTTGGTCCAGCAAAAGAAAGTCTTTGAAGCCTTTGAAAGTTTTGAAGCCTGTCAAGTTAAAGTTTATGGCTTCAGAAGCAGCAGCAAGAAAGGGGGGCAGACAGTGACGTGAAGGAACTTCCAAAGATCTGCCTGAAGACTTGGTAGAAATGTATAAAATAGATCCTGAAGAGAATTATGGGCAGCGCAAGACCCGAATCCAATGGATTCGACGCTATTGGGTTGAACAATGGTTCAAATACCGCTTCACAACCCAAGAGTATGCTGAGAAAAGTGCCATCAAAAGACCGTGGGGAGACATCTTATACAAAAACCTTGTACCCAGGTCCAGAGATGAAGCTATTGCCCAAAGCTTCTATCCATGCATGGTTCGTGGGCCACAGCCTGATGATGCACATCCGTCGTCACTACTCTGGTGTCGTGACGACAATCTATTCAAGCAAAACATCCAGTTTGCCCAACAATCAGCGAAGCAGAACAAGAAGTTGGGGTTAGACTTCAACCCTGGTCCCTCAGCACCAAGGGCAGATGGCACTCGCGACGCATAACCCAATATCATCGGTCCGTATGCCAACCTTGAGGGCCTCATCACCCGCATCTTAGTCCAAGGGACTGCCATGAATGACCCTCCAGCTGACTCTGAGTCTGATGAAGCTCCTGCTGTATCGAAGCCAAAGCAGTCGAAGAAGCCAAAAGCTTCAAAGCCGGCCCCTTCATCGAAAATCTCAAGGGCGAAGCCATTGGCAACTGCACCTCCTGAAGACAGTGTGCAGTCTGAAGACGTATCCTGCGTCTCCAAGCCCCAGAAGGCCAAGGTGCCTCAGCCACACACCGGCAAAGAGCTCACAGCTGCTGCCATTCTGCGCAGCGAAGCCATTGATCTGTCAAGTGATGAAGATCTTGGAGATGACGCTCCAGAGCAGCTCATCAAGAGCAAAGAGGAAGCTGAAATCTTCAACAATTTGCCTCTCTTTGATGTCGCCATAATCCACAACTTCATCGACGAATGGTTTGCCACACCAGACATCAGCTTCGGAGATCTGCAGCTGCCCGTTGGCCTCAGCGTCGCCTTCCAAGGTGCTATTGCTTCAGAACTTGCAATTGCCCAGCGCATTGTTGAACTGAAGCAGAAAATTGATCATGAAAAGGCTCAGTTCAAGAAGCATGTGGCCAAGCTCAGTGTGCAAGAAGTGAAGAGCTTCAAGATCATGATGCACGAGCTCAAGGAAAACTTTCTGAAGAAGCATGCAGAAGCTCAAGGTTCACGTGAGCGGATGAAGTCTCTGGCTGAGAGATGTGTGCAAGCCTACAATGAGGCTGAGAAGCGCAAGGCACTTGGGCGTCCTGGCATCGACCCCAAGATGGCCGCAAAGAAAAAGAAGAACACTATTCCAGCTAAACCAGAGGCATCAAGCCAGGAAGCAGTTCCGCTTGTCTTCTCAACTGCAACGACTGGCTCGAAGCTAAAGAGCCGGTCAACAGCTTCAGAGCTCAAGAAGACAAGAACTGCTGAGGCTGAAGCCCGGAAGCGGAAAAGCTCTGAAGCCTCTCCTACTGCCCCCAGCAAGAAGAAAAGAAAGACCAAGAAATCTCGGGCTGCTCCCACAGAGCCCTTGTTAGTTGAACCTATTTCTATGGTTCACCTGAACGCAGAACGACAACTGACAGTTCATGAGTCTGCTTCCACAGAGGCTCCTGAAGCTGAAGACATACCAGCAGTCGACCCCATCGTTGCTGAAGACATTGGTCATAAGGACAATGTACAAGATGATGCAGCCCTTCCTCAGTATGAACACAGCGAACTCATCAGCATTGGTCGTCCTCTGACGCCAATTCCACAAGATGCATCTTGGGCCGATCGCCCTGAAGAGGAAGAAGACTTTGAGGCCCAGCCCACTCCAACCCCAGAGGCATCGTCTGCGTTCCGCAGGCTTTGCAGAGGTCCAAGGCCTCAAGTCTATGCTGAAGACATCCCGGCTGCATTAGCCGAAGAAAATGAAGAAGTACCACAAGGTCCTACTCCCCCGCTACACCATGAAGCAGTTCTCCAAGAGAACGTGCCTAAGTCTGACCCTCCAGCTAGTCAAGTGGAGGCTGAAAATGTTGAGGCTGCCACAACCAACACTGAAGCCAATGTGGAGCCCTCCCCACCAAAAGCTTCAGCAGACAGCGAAGCTACTGATCCAGGCACTTCTGTTCCTGAGTCTGCTGCAGGTCCTCAATTTGATTACCATGTTGAGCACAGGCCTCATGTCCAGAAGCCAGTCCCAAGGCTGCCAAGGTTCCCAGGTCCTGCATCAGCACCTGGCTCCTTTGACATCAATAGCTTCAAGGCAGACAATACATTCTTCAACAGCTCCAAGAACCCCTATTCGAGGGAAAGGATTTCATCAGATAGGTTTTGGAGCTATCCTCAGCGCAGCTACTATTCATGCATCCTATACAACCAAGGTCGCATCTTCCCGCACAAGCGCCTTGATGTTGAAGCCATTGCTGGTCTGCCCTGTCTAGAGGAAGCTTTGGATTGCTTTAAGCAAGTGGGTCTGCTGCAGTTTGTCACTGATGAAGGGCACTGGAATGAAGAGCTTCTGCTTCAGTTCTATGCCACCCTCCACATTAAAGGATACAACAGAGATCCAAAGACTTGGGTCCTGGAGTGGATGACCGGCAATGTCCATCATGAAGCCAATGCATTTGATATCATTGAGCTCACCGGTCTGCCCACTCCTGGCGAATTCTTCGAGGAAGGCTGTCAACTACATGCTAAAGCTATTGAGAGCATATTCCAGAGGCCTGAACCAAATATGAGTCAGATGCTCTCAATGATGAAGCCATTGCCCCATGATGCACCCTATCCAACTGAGTTCTTCGTTGAAGACCTTGAGTACCTGCCCAGGACCATATATCACATCATCTGGCGGACTCTCTGGCCCATTAAGGGACACTCTCCACATGCCAAGATTGAGGGTGCAATGAAGACTCTCATATTCTATATCCTTCATGGAAAATGCTTCAACACACATGATTTCTTCATATGCCAACTTGCAGCGTCAGGCTCAGATTTATTTGGTTTGAAGTTCTATGCTCCTTGGGTGATGAGGCTGATCAACCTGCACTCTGCGATCTCGTATCAGCCCTCAGCCCGAAACCATCGGATCTTCCTACCAGATGTGGATACCTCTGCTGAAGCCATATATCCTGAGCCTGCCAAGCAACCTTTAAGTCTTCAGAATGCAGAACACCAGAGCTTCACTCAGAACGATGAAGGTGTTGAAGCCATCTCCAGGGTGTATCCTTTGGCTGGCACTACACGTGCGCCACACCCTGCTTCAACTGAAGCCACTGATAGTGCAACTGCTTCAAGACCCAAGAAGCGCGCTCGTGTTCTCAATGACCGAGAGCTTCTTGTGGCCCTTCATCAAAAACAAGATAGGCATCATGACTGGCTAAAGCGTCAGATGAAAAGCCTCTTGGTGGATGTTAATCGTCTTCGAAATTTTGCCACCAAGAATGCTTTCGTCACTCATGAAACCTGTCGTCGTACATGGAAAGGGATATCAATGATGTGTACTGAAGCTGAACTTGAAGAGGATGGCTTCACTGAGCGATTCAAGTTTGACACCACACCTCCTAGAAGGGCTGTGATGCGCAACACACCATCACTTGAAGACTCTGAATTTTCTTCATCTGCTGCCACAGTCACTGCCAGAATCATTGATGAAGAAGACGATGCTACATCACCGCCACCTGCTTCAGCACCTCCAAGCTCTTCCGCACTGCCAAACACCTCCAACGACCCTGCTTCTCCTGGGAACGAGTAGACACTCTATGTCTTCAAACCTTTTTGGTCCTTGCTGACAAAAGGGGGAGAAGCATATGGGTTGATAGTCTTCAAGCGGGTCCATATGGGCGGGTGCTTTATGTTTTGCTATATTTTGTTTCGTGCTTACAACTCTCGTTTTTGCTTCATTTGGTTCTTTGAGTTCTAACACTAAAACTCGATGGTCGTCTGCTACTTGTTTGCCACCCTATTTGCGAAGATAAATTCCGCATGTGCGACGATAAATTCCGCACTTATCTCATTCTACAGACGTCCATTTTCCATTATGCATGTCATTATCTTCATATTTATTCACATGCATAGTGGATTGTCATCATAAGCTGAAGTGGATCTCCACAAGTACAACCTGCCATGTGCATTTGCATTCCAAAAGCAAATTAACTTGTATGCACATCTTCAGGGGGAGCCCTTGCAACTTATGAAGACAATTCCTTATCCTTTACAATTTCACAGACTATATTCCCCGTTGAAAACTTCAACTAGTTTGTCATCAATCACCAAAAAGGGGGATATTGTAAGTGCATCTAGTGCCACCCCAAGTTGGTTTTGGAGTATTGACGACAAACCTAGTTGAGGGACTAATGTGTTTGTGAGAATTGCAGGATAACACAGGTAGAAGTCCCTCATTGATTTGGTTTTACTACCAGAGATGACCCCTAAAAATGTATGAAGACATTGAAGCCAAAGGTGGTATATGAAGATATTCACATTGAAGACTATGACAAAAGAAGACACGTTATGAAGCCTATGGAGCTCGAAGACTTAGATCTTTCGTAGTTCTTTTTCTTTTGTGTGAGTCATAGGAACCACCGTACTGTCAAGTGGGGTCTAGGAGAACCAGTCAGAATGACTGAAGTGATGCCTAAACCAAAAACCTATGTCTTCGAGTGAAGACAATGAGAGCGAATCTTGTCCAGAGCCGGACAAGTCAGCTTTGCTTGTAGCCCAAGTAAAGTTGCCATGAGAGTTTGAAATCTGACCGTTGAGACACGTGTCAGTTCCTTAGTGACCCAGGGTCATTTCGGACAAATCAGGTCGGGTTGCCAAGTGGCTATAAATAGCCCACCCCCTACAACCATAAATGGTTGGCTGCTCAGATTTTAGTGCACGGCTTTTGTCGTTTGAGAGCAACCCACCTCGAAGCCTTTGAGAGAAAATTCCTAGCGAGGAGAAAATCCCTAACCACCCAGAGCCAGAGTACATTGGGCATCACTTAAGTCTTCTTGTCTGTGTGATCTGAAGACTTATTACACTTGAGGATTGTGAATCCTCCAGACGGTTAGGTGTCGCGTTCAGAGCATCCAAGAGACATTGTGGATTGCCAGTGAACAAAGTCTGTGAAGGTTTGGGAGTCTACCTTGAAGACTTACCAGAGTGATTGGGCGAGGACTAAGTGACCTTAGCTCAAGGAGAATACGGTGAGGACTTGGTGTCCTGAGCTGCGTGTTCAGGACTGGGTGTCCGGGACTGTGTGTCCTAAGGTTTAAATACCTAGCCGCTCCAACCAGACGTACAGTTGTCACAGCAACTGGAACTGGTCCAACACATCATTGTCTTCAACGAGTCACTGGTTTCATCTTCACTTCCTTTTACTTACTGTTACTCATTGTGAAGCCAGTGCATGCTTGCTATACCTTTTGTCTTCACAACGTAACTGTTTGACTTGTTTGGCTTCATAACTTCTTCCTACCTGATCCTTATTACACTGCAGCTACTTGTCATTGTGCGTTCACTCTATTGAATACTTGACCATGGCTTGCCTAGTGTAATCTAACTTCCGCTGCATAGTGATAGGCTTGTCTCTACTATTTGTCTTCATAACTTCCATGTTTTGAAGAATTTCATAAAAATCGCCTATTCACCCCCCTCTAGTCGATATAACGCACTTCAGCTACCCCGGCTGCAGCATCGAGCGTAGTCGCCTCCAGGGTCAGCGGGGCCACGGGGGCTGACTCCTCGCCGGAGCGTCCAAGTTGGCCTCGCGAAGACGATCGGGCAGGGGATGCACGAGCCTCGCCGCCCCTTTCCCCAGCAGATAAAGGCGCCACCCCGGCAGATGGACTCGCCCCAAGCAGGGCCGCAGAAGCCCCTCTCAACCTCTTTGCTGCAGGTGCCAACCTGGCAAAATAATGCTGACGACAAGCCTCGGCGGCAGAAAGCAAGCAAAGCACGAATCGAGCACTTACTGGTCGTCGTTCATGGACTCAAGCAGCTTCCGGCCAAACTTGAAGCCCGAGAGCCTCCAGCTGGGGTCAGCCTTGGGAGGCCCGGAAGCAGAAGGCGCGTCAGGAAGGCTGGGGTTTACCCCAGACCGCCCGGGGACCAGAGCGGACCCTGGGAGGGCCAGCCCTGACCTGCCCTTCCTTGCGACCAAGGGAGAGTCCTCCCCTCCTCGCCTGGCACCGGCCTCGTCGTCGTCCGGCATGGAGCGGAGGGCCCGGGACCTGCGCCGAGGGAAGGACTCCCCCGACTCCTCGCCAGTCGCCTCAGAGTCGGACTCTTGCTCCTCCGCCTCTCCTTCCCCCTCACTCCTGCTGGAGCTACCGGAGGACACGTTCACCATCGCCAGCGCCGCCAGATCCTCGGGAGCTTCCGCAGGCACCAGCCCCTCACCATTGAAGGAGGGCATGGTGTTCACCACCTGCTCCCAATCATCGCGAAGGAACAGGGGGATGGGGGCGCCCACCGGGCTCGCCACGTCTCCCCCAACCAAGGAGTGAAGGGCCACGACCGGATCCTCGTCGGTCAGGGCCTCGGAGCTTAGGCGCAGGGCGGCGTCCGCTCCCCCAAGCCTCCACAACGGGAGCGAGTGTTCCTGGAGTGGAGCCACCCGGTGTTCCAAGAACTCCCTCAGGAGTGTAGCCCCGGTCAACTTCGCTGCCCCTAAGTTGCCTGGCCTCAGGTCCGCGTTCATCCTCTTCAGCACCACCTTCGCACGGGAGTCGACAAGCTCCGCGCGGGACCACGCGTCAACAGCGTTGGGCTGCCCTGTAGGCAACACCAGTCGGGGGTGGAGGCGCCCGACGCCCACCATGACCCACTTGCTCCGGAAGCCTTCAATCCTCTTCCCAGGCTTCGAGATGGCATTGGAGTTGGAGTATGCAATGAAGCTCGCGCATGCGGAGACATGGGCACGAGAAACCCGAAGGGAAAAATAGTGGCGCAGCAAGGCCACCGAGGGCTTCACCCCAACGTGAGCCTCACAATAGTAAGCGAAAATCACCAGGAGAAGAACAGAGTTGGGGTGAAGATGCAGGGCTTGCAAGTTGTATTGGCGGAGAACAGCAAAGAAGAACTCGGAAAAAGGAGGCACCAGACCGGCGATGATGGCTCTCACAAAGAACGGATAGAAGGTGCTCCCCTTGCCCTCAGGCTGGTCGAAGCCGGCCTTGAGCACAGTCGCCCCCTCGCGGCCTTGCGCCACCGTCATCAGGCGCGTGAGGGCGAGGTTCTTCTCTGACAAGCTCGGGGGATCCAGAGCCGGCGAGTACCAAGCCTCGGTCGGGGACTTGGGAGGCACCATAGCGTGCCGGATGGGAAGGATTGAGGCAAATCTGGAGGATTTCGGGAGCTGGAAGGAGAAGAGCGAGGAAGGGAATCTGGTGCAAGGCGAACAAGAACAAAGCGAGTAAGTCTGGCCCGGGCACCTCTTTTGTCAGATGGGCGGTTACCGAGGCATCATGGGGAAGCACAAACACCCACGTCCAATCAATCGCCACGTGGCGCCCAAGGCCGCAAGCTATTGGGGCCCGCGGCGCTTCGTGCTTGCCCCTTTGCTTTTCTGCTAAGCCAAGCCCGGGCACGCCTTGGGCCCGGGGGCTACTTTCGGCGTTCTGGGATGGGGGTCTGTCGGTGTCAAAACCGGCGGATCTCGGGTAGGGGGTCCCGAATTGTGCATCTAGGCCGGATGGTAACAGGAGGCAGGGGACACGAAGTTTTACCCAGGTTCGGGCCCTCTCGATGGAGGTAAAACCCTACGTCCTGCTTGATTAATATTGATGATATGGGTACTACAAGAGTAGATCTACCACGAGATCGGAGAGGCTAAACCCTAAAAGCTAGCCTATGGTACGATTGTTGATGTGTATGTTGTCCCATGGACTAAAACCCTCCGGTTTATATAGACACCGGAGAGGGTTAGGGTTACATAGAGTCGGTTACAATGGTAGGAGATCTGAATATCCGTATCACCAAGCTTGCCTTCCACGCGAAGGAAAGTCCCTTCCGGACACGGGACAAAGTCTTCAATCTTGTATCTTCATAGTCCAGGAGTCCGGCTGAAGGTATAGTCTGGCTATCCGAACACCCCCTAATCCAGGACTGCCTCAGTAGCCCCTGAACCAGGCTTCAATGATGACGAGTCCGGCGCGCAGATTGTCTTCGGCATTGCAAGGCGGGTTCCTCCTCCAAGTACTTCATAGAAGTTTTTAAACACAAAGATAGTGTCCGGCTCTGCAAAATAAGGTTTCCACATATTGCCATAGAGAGAATAATATTTACACAAATCTAATCTGCTGACGTATCCCGTAGTGTGACACACCACGGCCAAGCCTTTATCGGAGTCGTTTCATTATCCCACCTCAGCGCGTTATGCGAGGCGGTTTCCTTGGCACGTCTTGTCAAAGCAGAGATCGTGTCCCCTTATTCTGGGATTCTCATCAATACGGGCGTGGGTAACCCAACCGCGCCTTTGATTACGACACTTGGAGATAAGTGAGTTTTACCAGGCTGGTGGGGACATGTAGTTGCGTCCACCCATATAAGGGGATAAGGATCCACCTTTTCACCCACGCCTTCTTCCTCCTTTGCCTATCCATTCTTGCGCACTCGAGCTCCAGCGCCTAAGTCCGCACTACCACCTCAACCTTCTCCAGTCATGTCCAGAGCAGGAGGCAAGTGGATGGTCTCCTCCGTCACGGAGGGACACATCAAAAAGCTGAGGAAGGCCGGATATCTGTCTAGCGACATCGCGCACTGGCTTCCTGAAAAGGGGTAGCTCATCCCCACCCCTAGGCCCCATGAGAGGGTGGTATTCCTCCCCCATTTCCTCCACGGACTGGGCTTCCCTCTGCATCCATTTGTCCGGGGGCTCATGTTCTACTATGGCCTGGATTTCCATGATCTGGCCCCGAACTTCGTCCTCAACATCTCGGCGTTTATCGTCGTGTGCGAGGCTTTCCTCCGCATCCGCCCCCATTTCGGCCTATGGCTCAAGACTTTCAACGTCAAGCCGAAGGTGGTGCGCGGCAGCCAGGCGGAGTGCGGCTGTGCCATGGTGGGAAAGATGGCCAACGTCCTGTGGCTCGAGGGCTCCTTTGTGGAGACCCTGAAGGGGTGGCAATCGTGGTGGTTTTACGTCACCGAGCCACGCGACGCCGAATGGGTCGCACCCCCTGAGTTTCGATCCGGCCCCCTACGCGGCTCACCTCCTGGAAGGAGACGGGCCTGTCTTGGGGTAAAAGAGGAGAGCTGACCGGACTCCAAACATGCATCCAAACCCTGGTGGACAAGAAGCTCAAGCTTGTCAACGTAGTCCAGGTTATGCTCATCCGCCTGATCCTCCCGTGTCAACAACGGGCCTTCAACCTGTGGGAGTTCGACCCAGCGCAACACCGAACTCTAAACATGCTCTTCGACACGATGTACGAAGATGCCTGTAGGATGCTCTTCAAGGGCGCTGAGGCTCCCGCATCCGCTACCGAGGATCGCGGATTCAGTACGCAGCATCACGCTCATGCGGTAAGCTGTTATTTTTCCTTCTACAGGATATTAGGCTATCATAGTTTGATTCCATGCGGGATCTAAGCTCCCCTACCTTTGACAAGATTGGCAGGTGACGTTCGGACAGATCAACTGTCCGGCTCCTTTGCCCGAAGGCCCAGCAGACGCTCGCTTGGCGAAGCTGCTGGTTCCGGCACCCTATGTGGTGCCGGAGAAGAAGGCCACGAAAAGGGCCACGGGGACTCGAAAGAGTGCCCGGCGCCAGGAGGTGTCGGATTCATCATCCGACGGTCCCGAAGCGCCTTCCTCTCATGAATACAAGGAGGAAGAAGAAGAAACCTCTCCCCCTCCAGCGGGAGGAGAGAAGAAAAGGAAGGCCGCCCTCTCTAAGGAGGCCGGAGGGTCCAAGAAGGGGGAAACCCTTCCTCCGGACTACTCCACCGATGCCAACGACGACGGAGAGGAGTGGCAGCCCAGGGCAAGCCCCTGGCAAAATCGTAAGTATCCGAATACCGGAGTAATTCATAGTATTCGTTTATTGCACATCCTTCCCTTATGTCGAATATGTTCATGCAGCCCACCCAAAGACCGGCTCGACGCATCGTCGAGCGGCTCACTGGACTCGTCGGATGTGAAGTCGCTTCCGACGGCTTCCTACCCCCGCCCTACGGATGACACCGAGGTGTTGTCCCAACAGGTTCCAAGCAGGGAGGAGGTGGTCCTGGAGGCGCCGCAAGGCGACCTCCCGGACTCCAGGAGTAAAGGGGATGAAACCCCCCAGGGCTCCAAGTCCGGCTCTAGGCCGGACACCGCTCCGGAACCTTCAAAGGTTCCGGAGTCCGGCGGGGGACCTCCTTCCAAGAGGAGCAAGTCCACCGTGCCGGTGGCCCCCGTCCAACCGGAGGCGCCAGACAATATGTTGGAGGCGCTCCAAGGCGCCTCCATCGACGAGGAGCACCACACTATTATGAGTGTGGTGGTCCAGAAGGTTCAGTCCGCCAAGAGCGGACTGACTGAAGCTTGTACTAGCCTTTTGACAGGCTTTGAGGTAAGTAAATAATGTGTAAATAATATTACCGCATAGACAGTAGCCCCTGATGCTCTGTTGGGCGTTCGGGAATAAAAGCCGAATAGAGGATCAAAGAATTCGCAGGAGTCTAACAAAAGGAGTCAATATGCGTATGCAGGCTTCTCTGCTGGCATCCGCCGCACTGACTGCGGAAGTGGACACGCTGAAGCGGAGCCTCGAGAAGTCCGAGCAAGAGCTCGGGCGTGCCAACAAGCAGCTCGAGGAGAAGGAAGGTAAGAAATACCTTGTTTGAATATACATAAAAAAGGGGGCAATTGCAAGAAATGACATGATTAACATGGCTATTGTAGGGGCCACGTCTGAGGTGGCGACCCTTAAGCAAGCGCTGCTCGAGGCCGAGAAGAGTGCGGCCGCGGAGCGCACCGAGCGGGAGAAGTATGAGGCCGAGGTTGGCAAGGTGCGGCAAGAGCTCCAGGTTCTCATGAAGAAACATGAGAGTTTGGAGCTTGACTCGAAGACGCGAGCGTCCGAGCTCGCAGTGGCTATTGAAAATGCCAAGTCTGCCAAGGCCGAATCCCAGAAGACCGTCCAGGAGTTGGATGAGGAGAAGAAGATAGCGGCGGGTAAGGCATTATTTATGCAAAGCAAACATATAAACGTGAGCTACTTGATACTTACCCGAATCCGGAGCTCTCCAGGAGCATTTGCAGATCTTCCCCGAAGTGTATCCGATGCCGCTGCATTCTATCGAGCCGCGGAGGGTAGCTCGACAGAGAAGGTGTTCTGGTCTCAGTATGCTGAGGCCGAACACCCCGTGCCCCTGAGCGACCAGCTGAAGCAACTGGTCGAGCTCCACAAGGTGGCCGAACAGGCCATGAAGGGCCTCCTAGTTCGGCTGCGACCTGGAGAGGCTCTGCCTGGGAGCTATTTCGGGATGGTGCGGCAGCTGGTGGAGGCCTGTCCAAGGCTCGAAGTCATCAAGCGCTCCGTCTGTATTGAAGGTGCCTGTAGGGCCTTTGCCCGTGCTAAGGTGCACCGGGGCAGGCTGGATGCTGAGAATCTTGTGAAGGACGGGCGATCGCCGGGGAAAGAGCATCGCAAGCCCGAAAATTACTATAAGGATGTTCTGAAGGGTTCCCGCCTTGTGGAGGATGAATGTACTAGGGATGTAATTTTTGAGTAAAACTCGCTCGTTTTTGTCCTGTGCGTTGAAAACTTGTTCATATGCGCGGAGCAATGCTGTTTGAATTTAAAATATTACCTTCTATGCGGCTGTTTATCAATACTGAGAGATGGCGAGTCGTCGGCTTCTGCCCCCGTGCCGCTAGTGCTGGGGTGTTCGGGGATAAACCTGGGCGCTCTTTTTCCCATATTTGGGTCCTTCAAGGGAGGCGCTCAGCCCAACGAACAAGGCAATCAGACTATAATGCGTGAACACTCTCACTTAGCCATAGAATTCTATAATTTTAAATTTCGGTGAAGCCCCTAGTATTCGGAAGACCGAGTTCAGGGCGCTATCCACGCCTTGGCCAGACAGAGCCGACTCCTCGCCCTAAGCGGCATAAGTCTTTAGGGACTCGAAAAAACCTCTCGAACAGCGACCAGCTCTCGCTTCATCATGACAGTCAGTTTTAGCTTTCTCCACTGAGGTGCTCGGCCTAGCTCAACTGGGGCACAATCGCAGTGGTTCTCCTAGTGCTACCTTAGCCGATATAGCGGAATGTAAGGCACCAAAACATAGGAGCTGGGCAAACCCAACTATTGACCCAAGACATGATTCGGAGCCGATGCATATAATGCTATAAGTTCGGGGTGCCGCACTTGTGAAAGTGTTCGGACTTCTCACACCATATTGATGGGTGCTAAAAGGCCCTGGCGTATTTTGGCTGTACCGAATTGTACAGGTGCAACATGTCGTTAAGGAATATTTATTTATAAAAAGGTAATGCGAAAATAGACAAAAGCTATGCATTGTTTATTAAAAATAGCTGCGATCAAAGCAGAACGATACAAGTAGTGCGATAAACAAAAAGTTGGACTATTTAATATGTCTGCTCCAGGGGCAAGCTGCGGAATGGTATGCGAAACAGGTATACTGCTCGTGATAGAGACCACCTGAGAGTTCTGTAATGCGGCATGGCTTGTCTGCTTCCCTGGTTCTTGCATCGTTTGTGCGGCAATTGAACTGCCGAACAGGCCTTCCGAAGAGTAGAGTCCTGAAAGTAAGAGAAAATTAAAAAAAAATCAGCAGCCCCTGGTGCGGTTTAAGCCGTGTTTTGGGCGTGCCATGATGGTGCCCCTCCCCCTATGCCCATGGTATTTCTAGAGCGTAGTTATGTACGCGAAGTACTGACATCGCCTTTTTGCGACGGTTGGGGTTGGGGCCGCATTGCTACGCCTGCTCGGAACATGCCAGGCGGTCTTGTTGTGGGTTACTCTGGGCGCGGACGGTGTCCGGACGTTTAATGGCCGGACTGGAGAACTGCCTAGAGAGGCTGCTTTGTACTTCCGCTGCAAGGGCCGCCGTATGCTCCTCCGTTCGAAGGGAGCGTTCGGTGTTTCCATTGACCGTAATTACTCCATGAGGGCCTGGCATCTTGAGCTTAAGGTATGCGTAGTGCATTACCGCATTGAACTTGGCGAATGCGGTTCGTCCGAGCAGTGCGTGATAGCCACTGCGGAATGGGACTATGTCGAATATCAACTCCTCGCTTCAGAAATTATCCGGAGATCCGAAGACCACTTCAAGTGTGACTGAGCCAGTACAGTTGGCCTCTACACCTGGTATTATGCCTTTAAAGGTTGTTTTCCTGGGCATAATCCTCAAGGGATCTATGCCCATTTTCCACAGTGTATCCTGGTAAAGCAGGTTCAGGCTGCTGCCGCCGTCCATAAGGACTCTAGTGAGATGAAATCCATCAATAATTGGGTCTAGAACCAATGTGGCAAATCCGCCATGACGGATGTTAGTGGGATGGTCTCTTTGATCAAAGGTGATCGGGCAGGAGGACCATGGGTTGAACTTTGGGGCGACTGGCTCTACCGCGTATACGTCCGTTAACGCGCGCTTCCGCTCCCTTTTGGGGATGTGGGTTGCATATATCATGTTCACCGTCCGTACTTGTGGGGGAAAACCCTTCTGTCCATTGTTGTTCGGCAGCCGGGGCTCCTCATCGTCATTGCTATGCAGCCTCTTGTCTTCATTTTCGGCGTTTAACTTGCCTGCCTGCTTGAACACTCAACAATCCCTGTTGCTGTGATTGGCCGGCTTTTCGGGGGTGCCATGTATTTGGCACAAGCGGTCGAGTATTCGGTCCAAGCTGGACAGGCCCCTAGGATTCCTTTTGAATGGCTTTTTCCGTTGACCGGATTTAGAGCCTCTGAATCCGGCATTAACTGCCGTATCCTCAGCATTGTCGCCGTTAATGCGACGCTTCTGCTTGTTGCGACGCGACCTGCCACTAATGTCCCTGGTGTCCGAATTACCAGGGTTTTTGGTCATATTGTTGCTACGAGCAAGCCAGCTGTCTTCTCCCGCACAAAAGCGGGTCATGAGTGTCGTGAGTGCTGCCATAGATTTCGGCTTTTCCTGTCCGAGGTGCCGGGCCAGCCACTCGTCACGGATATTGTGCTTGAAGGCTGCTAGGGCCTCAGCGTCCGGACAGTGAACTATTTGATTTTTCTTTGTTAGGAACCGTGTCTAGAATTGCCTGGCTGATTCCTCTGGCTACTGAATTACGTGACTTAGGTCATCGGCGTCTGGGGGTCACACATAAGTGCCCTGGAAATTGTCGAGGAATGCGACTTCCAGGTCCTCCCAACAACTAATTGATCCTGTTGGCAAGCTGTTAAGCCAATGCCGAGCTGGTCCTTTAAGCTTGAGTGGGAGGTATTTGATGGCGTGGAAATTGTCGCCGCGGGCCATGTGGATATGAAGGAGATAATCCTCGATCCATACCACAGGATCTGTTGTGCCATCATATGATTCGATGTTTACGGGTTTGAAACCCTCGGGGATTTGATGATCCATTATTTCGTCTATAAAGCATAGTGGGTGTGCGGCGCCTCTGTACTGGGCGATATCGTGACGTAGCTCCAATGAGCTTTGTCTACTGTGTTCGGCCCTGCCGAATTTGTGGCCGGCATGACGGTTGCCGTCTCGAGCCGTGGGGTGCCCACGCGATCCGTAGATCGATCGTGTTTGCCTTGCCTTGTCCTCCAACATGTCTCGTAAGTCCGGCGCGTATTCCCATGCCTTGGTACGGGGTGCGGCTTGTGTGGAGGGCCGAGAGGCCTCTCTGTCACGGCCATGAGGTGGCCGGTCGGCCGCATCAAGTGCTTCCTCCTCTAATTGGGGTAGCAACCTGCGCTTTGGGTAGCTCTTGGAGGGGCATTTGATTTTATGCTCTTCGGCTGCAAGGACTTCAGTCCATCTATCGACTAGCAAATCTTGATCAGTTTTAAGCTGTTGCTGTTTTTTCTTGAGGCTTCTTGCCGTGGCCATAAGCCTGCGTTGAAAACGTTTTTGTTCGATGGGATCCTCTGGCACGATGAATTCGTCGTTGTCGAGGCTTGCCTTGTCTTCGGAGGGAGGCATATAATTATCGTCCTCGACCTCTCTGTCAGCCGCTCCCTCATGAGGGCTAGTTTCTCCATCCTCCTGTGCTACATCTTGCTGGAGGGGATTTTCTGTTGGGAACGTAGTAATTTCAAAAAAATTCCTACGCACACGCAAGATCATGGTGATGCATAGCAACGAGAGGGGAGAGTGTGATCTACGTACCCTTGTAGATTGACAACGAAAGCGTTTGGTTGATGTAGTCGTACGTCTCCACGACCCGACCGATCAAGCACCGAAACTACGGCACCTCCGAGTTCTAGCACACGTTCAGCTCGATGACGATCCCCGGACTCTGATCCAGCAAAGTGTCGGGGAAGAGTTCTGTCAGCACGACGGCGTGGTGATGATCTTGATGTTCTACTGTCGCACCGCACACGGCTAAGAATATGATCACGTGGATCAACTTGTGTGTCAAGGGGTGCCCTCTGCCCCCGTATATAAAGGATAAAGGGGAGGAGGCCGGCCGGCCCTCTATGGCGCGCCAAGGAGGAGTCCTCCTCCTAGTAGGAGTAGGACTCCTACTAGGAGGGGGAAAGAAGTGGGGAGGGAGAGGGAAAGGGGGGCGCCACCCCCCTCTCCTAGTCCAATTCGGACCAGGGGGGAGGAGGCGCGCAGCCCATCTTTGGCTGCCCCCCTCTCTCTCCATTAAGGCCCATATGGCCCATTACTTCTCCCAAGGGGGTTCCGGTAACCCTCCGGCTCTTCGGTTTTCTCCGAAATCACCCGGAACACTTCCGGTGTCCGAATATAGCCGTCCAATATATCAATCTTTATGTCTCGACCATTTCGAGACTCCTCGTCATGTCCGTGATCACATCCGGGACTCCGAACTAACTTCGGTACATCAAAACTCATAAACTCATAATATAACTATCGTCGAAACCTTAAGCGTGCGGACCCTACGGGTTCGAGAACAATGTAGACATGACGGAGACACGTCTCTGGTTAATAACCAATAGCGGAACCTGGATGCTCATATTGGCTCCTACATATTCTACAAAGATCTTTATCGGTCAGACCGCATAACAACATACGTTGTTCCCTTTCTCATCGGTATGTTACTTGCCCGAGATTCGATCGTCGATATCCCATACCTAGTTCAATCTCGTTACCGACAAGTCTCTTTACTCGTTCTGTAATACATCATCTCACAACTAACTCATTAGTTGCAATGCTTGCAAGGCTTATGTGATGTGTATTACCGAGAGGGCCCAGAGATACCTCTCCGACAATCGGAGTGACAAATCCTAATCTCGAAATACGCCAACCCAACGTGTACCTTTGGAGACACCTGTAGAGCACCTTTATAATCACCCATTTACGTTGTGATGTTTGGTAGCACACAAAGTGTTCCTCCGGCAAACGGGAGTTGCATAATCTCATAGTCATAGGAACATGTATAAGTCATGAAGAAAGCAATAGCAACATACTAAACGATCGGGTGCTAAGCTAATGGAATGGGTCATGTCAATCAGATCATTCATCTAATGATGTGATCCCGTTAATCAAATAACAACTCTTTGTTTATGGCTAGGAAACATAACCATCTTTGATTAACGAGCTAGTCAAGTAGAGGCATACTAGTGACACTCTGTTTGTCTATGTATTCACACATGTATTATGTTTCCGGTTAATACAATTCTAGCATGAATAATAAACATTTATCATGATATAAGGAAATAACTAATAACTTCATTATTGCCTCTAGGGCATATTTCCTTCAGTCTTCCACTTGCACTAGAGTCAATAATCTAGATTACACAGTAATGATTCTAACACCCATGGAGCCTTGGTGCTGATCATGTTTTGCACGTGGAAGAGGCTTAGTCAACGGGTATGCAACATTCAGATCCGTATGTATCTTGCAAATCTCTATGTCTCCCACCTGGACTAGATCCCGGATGGAATTGAAGCGTCTTTTGATGTGCTTGGTTCTCTTGTGAAATCTAGATTCCTTTGCCAAGGCAATTGAACCAGTATTGTCACAAAAGATTTTCATTGGACCCGATGCACTAGGTATGACACCTAGATCAGATATGAAGTCCTTCATTTGCTGCTTCCGAAGCAGCTATGTACTCCGCTTCACATGTAGATCCCGCTACAATGCTTTGTTTAGAACTGCACCAACTGACAGCTCCACCGTTTAATGTAAACACGTATCCGGTTTGCGATTTAGAATCGTCCGGATCAGTGTCAAAGCTTGCATCAACGTAACCTTTTACGATGAGCTCTTTGTCACCTCCACATATGAGAAACATATCCTTAGTCCTTTTCAGGTATTTCAGGATGTTCTTGACCGCTGTCCAGTGATCCACTCCTGGATCACTTTGGTACCTCCCTGCTAGACTTATAGCAAGGCACACATCAGGTCTGGTACACAGCATTGCATACATGATAGAGCCTATGGCTGAAGCATAGGGAACATCTTTCATTTTCTCTCTATCTTCTGCAGTGGTCGGGCATTGAGTCTTACTCAACTTCACACCTTGTAACACATGCAAGAACCCTTTCTTTGCTTGATCCATTTTGAACTTCTTCAAAACTTTGTCAAGGTATGTGCTTTGTGAAAGTCCAATTAAGCGTCTTGATCTATCTCTATAGATCTTAATGCCTAATATGTAAGCAGCTTCACCGAGGTCTTTCATTAAAAAACTCTTATTCAAGTATCCCTTTATGCTATCCAGAAATTCTATATCATTTCCAATTAGTAATATGTCATCCACATATAATATCAGAAATGCTATAGAGCTCCCACTCACTTTCTTGTAAATACAGGCTTCTCCAAAAGTCTGTATAAAACCAAATGCTTTGATCACATTATCAAAGCGTTTATTCCAACTCTGAGAGGCTTGCACCAGTCCATAAATGGATCGCTGGAGCTTGCACACTTTGTTAGCTCCCTTTGGATCGACAAAACCTTCTGGTTGCATCATATACAACTCTTCTTCCAGAAATCCATTCAGGAATGCAGTTTTTACATCCATCTGCCAAATTTCATAATCATAAAATGCAGCAATTGCTAACATGATTCGGACAGACTTAAGCATCGCTACGGGTGAGAAGGTCTCATCGTAGTCAATCCCTTGAACTTGCCGAAAACCTTTTGCGACAAGTCGAGCTTTGTAGACAGTAATATTTTTGTCAGCGTCAGTCTTCTTCTTGAAGATCCATTTATTCTCAATTGCTTGCCGATCATCGGGCAAGTCAACCAAAGTCCATACTTTCTTCTCATACATGGATCCCATCTCGGATTTCATGGCTTCAAGCCATTTTGCGGAATCTGGGCTCACCATCGCTCCTTCATAGTTTGTAGGTTCATCATGATCTAGTAGCATGACTTCCAGAACAGGATTACCGTACCACTCTGGCGCGGATCTCACTCTGGTTGATCTACGAGGTTCATTAGTATCTTGTTCTGAAGTTTCATGATCATCATCATTAGCTTCCTCACTAACTGGTGTAGGTGTCACTGAAACAATTTTCTGTGATGCACTACTTTCCAATAAGGGAGCAGGTACAGTTACCTCGTCAAGTTCTACTTTCCTCCCACTCACTTCTTTCGAGAGAAACTCCTTCTCCAGAAAGTTTCTGAACTTAGCAACAAAAGTCTTGCCTTCGGATCTGTGATAGAAGGTGTATCCAATAGTCTCCTTTGGATATCCTATGAAGACACATTTCTCCGATTTGGGTTCGAGCTTATCAGGTTGAAGCTTTTTCACATAAGCATCGCAACCCCAAACTTTCAGAAACGACAACTTTGGTTTCTTGCCAAACCACAGTTCATAAGGCGCCATCTCAACGGATTTTGATGGTGCCCTATTTAACGTGAATGCGGCCGTCTCTAGAGCGTATCCCCAAAACGATAGCGGTAAATCAGTAAGAGACATCATAGATCGCACCATATCTAGTAAAGTACGATTACGATGTTCGGACACACCATTACGCTGTGGTGTTCCGGGTGGCATGAGTTGCGAAACTATTCCACAATTTTTCAAATGTACACCAAACTCGTAACTCAAATATTCTCCTCCACGATCAGATTGTAGAAACTTTATTTTCTTGTTACGATGATTTTCAACTTCACTCTGAAATTCTTTGAACTTTTCAAATGTTTCAGACTTTTTTTTATTAAGTAGATATAACCATATCTGCTTAAGTCATCTGTGAAGGTGAGAAAATAACGATATCCGCCATGAGCCTCAATATTCATCGGACCACATACATCTGTATGTATGATTTCCAACAAATCTGTTGCTCTCTCCATAGTACCGGAGAACGGTGTTTTGGTCATCTTGCCCATGAGGCACGGTTCGCAAGTACCAAGTGATTCATAATCAAGTGGTTCCAAAAGTCCATCAGTATGGAGTTTCTTCATGCGCTTTACACCGATATGACCTAAACGGTAGTGCCACAAATAAGTTGCACTATCATTATCAACTCTGCATCTTTTGGCTTCAACACTATGAATATGTGTGTCACTACTATCGAGATTCAATAAAAATAGACCACTCTTTAAGGGTGCATGACCATAAAAGATATTACTCATATAAATAGAACAACCATTATTCTCAGATTTAAATGAATAACCGTCTCGCATCAAACAAGATCCAGATATAATGTTCATGCTTAACGCTGGCACCAAATAACAATTATTTAGGTCTAATATTAATCCCGAAGGTAGATGTAGAGGTAGCGTGCCGACTGCGATCACATCGACTTTGGAATTGTTTCCCACGCGCATCATCACCTCGTCCTTAGCCAATCTTTGCTTAATCTGTAGTCCCTGTTTCGAGTTGTAAATATTAGCAACAGAACCAGTATCAAATACCCAGGTGCTACTGCGAGCATTAGTAAGGTACACATCAATAACATGTATATCTTAATGATGTGATCCCGTTAATCAAATAACAACTCATTGTTCATGGTTAGGAAACATAACCATCTTTGATTAACGAGCTAGTCAAGTAGAGGCATACTAGTGACACTTTGTTTGTATATGTATTCACACATGTATTATGTTTCCGGTTAATACAATTCTAGCATGAATAATAAACATTTATCATGATTATAAGGAAATAAATAACAACTTTATTATTGCCTCTAGGGCATATTTCCTTCAGTCTCCCACTTGCACTAGAGTCAATAATCTAGATTATACAGTAATGATTCTAACACCCATGGAGCCTTGGTGCTGATCATGTTTTGCTCGTGGAAGAGGCTTAGTCAACGGGTCTGCAACATTCAGATCCGTATGTATCTTGCAAATCTCTATGTCTCCCACCTGGACTAGATCGCGGATGGAATTGAAGCGTCTCTTGATGTGCTTGGTTCTCTTGTGAAATATGGATTCCTTTGCCAAGGTAATTGCACCAGTATTGTCACAAAAGATTTTCATTGGACCCGATGCACTAGGTATGACACCTAGATCGGATATGAACTCCTTCATCCGGACTCCTTCATTTGCTGCTTCCGAAGCAGCTATGTACTCCGCTTCACATGTAGATCCCGCTACAATGCTTTGTTTAGAACTGCACCAACTGACAGCTCCACCGTTTAATGTAAATACGTATCCGGTTTGCGATTTAGAATCGTCCGGATCAGTGTTGAAGCTTGCATCAACGTAACCTTTTACGACGAGCTCTTTTTCACCTCCATATACGAGAAGCATATCCTTAGTCCTTTTCAGGTATTTCAGGATGTTCTTGACCGCTGTCCAGTGATCCACTCCTCGATTATTTTGGTACCTCCCTGCTAGACTTATAGCAAGGCACACATCAGGTCTGGTACACAGCATTGCATACATGATAGATCCTATCGCTGATGCATAGGGAACATCTTTCATATTCTCTCTATCTTCTGCAGTGGTCGGGCATTGAGTCTTACTCAATTTCACACCTTGTAACACAGGCAAGAATCCTTTCTATGCTTGATCCATTTTGAACTTCTTCAAAATTTTATCAAGGTATGTTGTTTGTGAAAGTCCAATTAAGCGTCTTGATCTATCTCTATAGATCTTAATGCCTAATATGTAAGCAGCTTCACCGAGGTCTTTCATTGAAAAACTCTTATTCAAGTATCCCTTTATGCTATCCAGAAATTCTATATCATTTCCAATTAATAATATGTCATCTACATATAATATCAGAAATGCTACAGAGCTCCCACTCACTTTCTTGTAAATACAGGCTTCTCCAAAAGTCTGTATAAAACCAAATGCTTTGATCACACTATCAAAACGTTTATTCCAACTCCGAGAGGCTTGCACCAGTCCATAAATGGATCGCTGGAGCTTGCACACTTTGTTAGCTCCCTTTGGATCGACAAAACTCTGGTTGCATCATATACAACTCTTCTTCCAGAAATCCATTCAGGAATGCAGTTTTGACATCCATCTGCCAAATTTCATAATCATAAAATGCGGCTATTGCTAACATGATTCGGACAGACTTATGCATCGCTATGGGTGAGAAGGTCTCATCGTAGTCAATCCCTTGAACTTGCCGAAAACCTTTTGCGACAAGTCGAGCTTTGTAGACAGTAATATTACCGTCAGCATCAGTCTTCTTCTTGAAGATCCATTTATTCTCAATTGCTTGCCGATCATCGGGCAAGTCAACCAAAGTCCATACTTTGTTCTCATACATGGATCCCATCTCAGATTTCATGGCTTCAAGCCACTTTGCGGAATCTGGGCTCACCATTGCTTCTTCATAGTTCGTACGTTCATCATGATCAAGCATCATGACTTCCAGAACAGGATTACCGTACCACTCTGGCGCGGATCTTACTCTGGTTGATCTACGAGCTTCAGTAGTATCTTGTTCTGAAGTTTCATGATCATTATCATTAACTTCCTCACTAACTGGTGTAGGTGTCACAGGAACAGTTTTCTGTGATGTACTACTTTCCAATAAGGGAGCAGGTACAGTTACCTTGTCAAGTTCTACTTTCCTCCCACTCACTTCTTTCGAGAGAAACTCCTTCTCTAGAAAGTTTCCGAATTTAGCAATAAAAGTCTTGCCTTCGGATCTGTGATAGAAGGTGTATCCAATAGTTTCCTTTGGATATCCTATGAAGACACATTTCTCCGATTTGGGTTCGAGCTTATCAGGTTGAAGCTTTTTCACATAAGCATCACAGCCCCAAACTTTTAGAAACGACAACTTTGGTTTCTTGCCAAACCACAGTTCATAAGGTGTCGTCTCAACGGATTTTGATGGTGCCCTATTTAACGTGAATGCGGCCGTCTCTAGAGCATATCCCCAAAACGATAGCGGTAAATCAGTAAGAGACATCATAGATCGCACCATATCCAGTAAAGTACGATTACGACGTTCGGACACACCATTACGCTGAGGTGTTCCGGGTGGCGTGAGTTGCGAAACTATTCCACAATTTTTCAAATGTACACCAAACTCGTAACTCAAATATTCTCCTCCATGATCAGATCGTAGAAACTTTATTTTCTTGTTACGATGATTTTCAACTTCACTCTGAAATTATTTGAACTTTTCAAATGTTTCAGACTTATGTTTCATTAAGTAGATATACCCATATCTGCTTAAATCATCTGTGAAGGTGAGAAAATAACGATATCCGCCACGAGCCTCAATATTCATCGGACCACATACATCTGTATGTATGATTTCCAACAAATCTGTTGCTCTCTCCATAGTACCGGAGAACGGTGTTTTGGTCATCTTGCCCATGAGGCACGGTTCGCAAGTACCAAGTGATTCATAATCAAGTGATTCCAAAAGTCCATCAGTATGGAGTTTCTTCATGCGCTTTACACCGATATGACCTAAACGGTAGTGCCACAAATAAGTTGCACTCTCATTATCAACTCTGCATCTTTTGGCTTCAACATTATGAGTATGTGTGTTACTACTATCGAGATTCAACAAGAATAGACCACTCTTTAAGGGTGCATGACCATAAAAGATATTACTCATATAAATAGAACAACCATTATTCTCTGATTTAAATGAATAACTGTCTTGCATTAAACAAGATCCAGATATAATGTTCATGCTCAACACTGGCACCAAATAACAATTATTTAGGTCTAATATTAATCCCGAAGGTAGATGTAGAGGTAGCGTGCCGACCGCGATCACATCGACTTTGGAACCGTTTCCCACGCGCATCGTCACCTCGTCCTTAGCCAATCTTCGCTTAATCCGTAGTCCCTGTTTCGAGTTGCAAATAATAGCAACAGAACCAGTATCAAATACCCAGGTGCTACTGTGAGCATTAGTAAGGTACACATGTATATCACATATACCTTTGTTCACCTTGCCATCCTTCTTATCCGCCAAATACTTGGGGCAGTTCCGCTTCCAGTGACCAGTCTGCTTGCAATAGAAGCACTCAGTTTCAGGCTTAGGTCCAGGTTTGGGTTTCTTCTCTTGAGTAGCAACTTGCTTGCCGTTCTTTTTGAAGTTCCCCTTTTTCTTACCTTTGCCCTTTTTCTTGAAACTAGTGGTCTTGTTGACCATCAACACTTGATGCTCCTTGATTTCTACCTCCGCAGCTTTCAGCATTGCGAAGAGCTCGGGAATAGTCTTATTCATCCCTTGCATATTATAGTTCATCACGAAGCTCTTGTAGCTTGGTGGCAGTGATTAGAGAATTCTGTCAATGACGCAATCATCTGGAAGGTTAACTCCCAATTGAATCAAGTGATTATTATACCCAGACATTTTGAGTATATGCTCACTGATAGAACTGTTCTCCTCCATCTTGCATCTATAGAACTTATTGGAGACTTCATATCTCTCAATCCGGGCAATTGCTTGAAATATTAACTTCAACTCCTGGAACATCTCATATGCTCCATGACGTTCAAAACGTCGTTGAAGTCCCGATTCTAAGCCGTAAAGCATGGCACACTGAACTATCGAGTAGTCATCAGCTTTGCTCTACCAGACGTTCATAACATCTGGTGTTGCTCCAGCAGCAGGCCTGGCACCCAGCGGTGCTTCCAGGACGTAATTCTTCTGTGCAGCAATGAGGATAATCCTCAAGTTACGGACCCAGTCCATGTAATTGCTACCATAATCTTTCAACTTTGCTTTCTCAAGCAACGCATTAAAATTCAACGGAACAACAACACGAGCCATCTATCTACAATCAAGCATAAACAAGCAAGATACTATCAGGTACTAATTTTCATGATAAATTTAGGTTCAATTAATTTACTTAAAGAACTCCCACTTAGATAGACATCCCTCTAATCCTCTAAGTGATTACGTGATCCAAATCAACTAAACCATGTCCTATCATCACGTGAGATGGAGTAGTTTCATTGGTGAACATCACTATGTTGATCATATCTACTATATGATTCACGCTCGACCTTTCGGTCTCCGTGTTCCGAGGCCATATCTGTATATGCTTGGCTCGTCAAGTATAACCTGAGTATTCCGCGTGTGCAACTGTTTTGCACCCGTTGTATTTGAACGTAGAGCCTATCACACCCAATCATCACGTGGTGTCTCAGCACGAAGAACTTTCACAATGGTGCATACTCAGGGAGAACACTTCTTGATAATTAGTGAGAGATCATCTTATAATGCTACTGTCAATCAAAGCAAGATAGGATGCATAAAAGATAAACATCACATGCAATCAATATAAGTGATATGATATGGCCATCATCATCTTGTGCTTGTGATCTCCATCTTCGAAGCATCGTCGTGATCACCATCGTCACCGGCGCGACACCTTGATCTCCATCATAGCATCGTTGTCGTCTCGCCAATCTTATGCTTCCACGACTATCGCTACCGCTTAGTGATAAAGTAAAGCATTACAGCGCGATTGCATTGCATACAGTAAAGCGACAACCATATGGCTCCTGCAAGTTGCCGATAACTCGGTTACAAAACATGGTCATCTCATACAATAAAATTTAGCATCATGTCTTGACCATATCACATCACAACATGCCCTGCAAAAACAAGTTAGACGTCCTCTACTTTGTTGTTGCAAGGTTTACGTGGCTGCTACGGGCTTAAGCAAGAACCAATCTTACCTACGCATCAAAACCACAATGATAGTTTGTCAAGTTGGTGCTGTTTTAACCTTCGCAAGGACCGGGTGTAGCCACACTCGGTTCAACTAAAGTTGGAGAAACTGTCACCCGCAAGCCACCTATGTGCAAAGCATGTCGGGAGAACCGGTCTCGCGTAAGTGTACGCGTAATGTCGGTCCGGGCCGCTTCGTCCAACAATACCGCCGAACCAAAGTATGACATGCTGGTAAGCAGTATGACTTATATCGCCCACAACTCACTTGTGTTCTACTCGTGCATATAACATCAACATATAAAACCTAGGCTCGGATGCCACTGTTGGGAACGTAGTAATTTCAAAAAAATTCCTACGCACACGCAAGATCATGGTGATGCATAGCAACGAGAGGGGAGAGTGTGATCTACGTACCCTTGTAGATTGACAAAGGAAGCGTTTGGTTGATGTAGTCATATGTCTCCACGACCCGACCGATCAAGCACCGAAACTACGACACCTCCGAGTTCTAGCACACGTTCAGCTCGATGACGATCCCCGGACTACGATCCAGCAAAGTGACAGGGATGAGTTCCGTCAGCACGACGGCGTGGTGACGATCTTGATGCACTACCGTCGCAGGGCTTCGCCTAAGCACCGCTACAATATTATCGAGGACTATGGTGGAAGGGGCCACCGCACACGGCTAAGAATATGATCATGTGGATCAACTTGTGTGTCAAGGGGTGCCCTCTGCCCCCGTATATAAAAGATCAAGGGGAGGAGGCCGGCCGGCCCTCTATGGCGCGCCAAGGAGGAGTCCTCCTCCTAGTAGGAGTAGGACTCCTACTAGGAGGGGGAAAGAAGTGGGGAGGGAGAGGGAAAGGGGGGCGCCGCCCCCCCTCTCCTAGTCCAATTCGGACCAGGGGGAGGAGGCGCACGGCCCACCTTTGGCTGCCCCT
>NC_041380.1:410411217-410437457 GCF_002162155.2 Triticum dicoccoides
CTCTCTCTCTCCACTAAGGCCCATATGGCCCATTACTTCTCCCGGGGGGGTTCCGGTAACCCTCCGGCTCTCCGGTTTTCTCCAAAATCACCCGGAACACTTCCGGTGTCCGAATATAGCCGTCCAATATATCAATCTTTATGTCTCGACCATTTCGAGACTCCTCGTCATGTCCGTGATCACATCCGGGACTCCGAACTAACTTCGGTACATCAAAACTCATAAACTCATAATATAACTGTCATCGAAACCTTAAGCGTGCGGACCCTACGGGTTCGAGAACAATGTAGACATGACCGAGACACGTCTCCGGTCAATAACCAATAGCGGAACCTGGATGCTCATATTGGCTCCTACATATTCTACGAAGATCTTTATCGGTCAGACCGCATAACAACATACGTTGTTCCCTTTGTCATCGGCATGTTAGTTGCCCGAGATTCGATCGTCGGTATCCCATACCTAGTTCAATCTCGTTACCGGCAAGTCTCTTTACTCGTTCTGTAATACATCATCTCACAACTAACTCATTAGTTGCAATGCTTGCAAGGCTTATGTGATGTGTATTACCGAGAGGGCCCAGAGATACCTCTCCGACAATCGGAGTGACAAATCCTAATCTCGAAATACGCCGACCCAACGTGTACCTTTGGAGACACCTGTAGAGCACCTTTATAATCACCCATTTACGTTGTGACGTTTGGTAGCACACAAAGTGTTCCTCCGGCAAACGGGAGTTGCATAATCTCATAGTCATAGGAACATGTATAAGTCATGAAGAAAGCAATAGCAACATACTAAACGATCGGGTGCTAAGCTAATGGAATGGGTCATGTCAATCAGATCATTCATCTAATGATGCAATCCCGTTAATCAAATAACAACTCTTTGTTTATGGCTAGGAAACATAACCATCTTTGATTAATGAGCTAGTCAAGTAGAGGCATACTAGTGACACTCTGTTTGTCTATGTATTCACACATGTATTATGTTTTCGGTTAATACAATTCTAGCATGAATAATAAACATTTTTCATGATATAAGGAAATAAATAATAACTTCATTATTGCCTCTAGGGCATATTTCCTTCATTTTCTTCGGCACTTTTCGGGCTATTATTATCTCCCGTGCTGGAATCGCCGTGTTTGTTTTGGCGGGATTTTGAGCGGCGCCGCTGACGCCGGCGCTTAGGCTGTTTCTTGGAGGGGTCATCCTCCGCTGTTCCATCGCCATCTCCTTCTTTTGGGGTATCCACCATGTATATGTCATATGACGAGGTGGCCTTCCAGGGCCTGGTAGGCGCTGGTGCTTCATCATCTCCTTCATCGGCGTCCATACCGTCGATGTCTTCGGAGTCAAAGTCGAGCATGTCGGTTAAGTCGTCGACAGTGGCTACAAAGTGGGTGGTGGGGGGCTTTGAATTTATTCATCGTCCGTACCCCAACCTTGCTGACCGTAGTCTGGCCAGGGCTCTCCTGATAAAGAGAGAGACTTCAGTGACTTCAGGATATCACCGAAAGGCGAGTGCTGAAAGATGTCTGCGGCAGTGAACTCCATGATCGGCGCCCAATCGGTTTCGATTGGCAGGGGCACGGAGGGCTCGGAGTCCGGAGAGGAGTCCGGCTCCTTGGAGTCACAAGTCTCGCAGAGTATGGGGCTTGTGTTCGGCTCAATCGCCGTTGGGGTCGCAGCCCCCGAGGTGGCGTCCAACCGCCCATCCTCGATCGGCGCAGTTGGCTCCGAACTAAGGGTCGGAGCCGGTGCGGGTGCGGCCTCAAGGGCACTGTTCGGCGGCAGAGTTAGATCATGCTCATCATGACAGTTCGGCGCGCTCGGCAGTGGCTCGAATCTGTCGAAGATCAAGTCCCCGCGGATGTCAGCCGTGTAGTTTAAACTTCCAAATCTGACCTAACGGCCAGGGGCGTAGCTTTTGATATGCTGCAGATGGCCAAGTGAATTGGCCCGCAGTGCGAAGCCGCCGAAAACGAAGATCTTTTCGGGGAGGAAGGTCTCACCCTGGACTGCATCGCTATCGATGATCGTAGGAGCCATCGGGCCTGACGGCGACGACACAAAGGAACTCTCAATGAAAGCACCAATGTCGGTGTCAAAACCGGCGGATCTTGGGTAGGGGGTCCCGAACTGTGCGTCTAGGCCGGATGGTAACAGGAGGCAGGGGACACGAAGTTTTACCCAGGTTCGGGCCCTCTCGATGGAGGTAAAACCCTACGTCCTGCTTGATTAATATTGATGATATGGGTAGTACAAGAGTAGATCTACCATGAGATCAGAGAGGCTAAACCCTAAAAGCTAGCCTATGGTACGATTGTTGATGTGTATGTTGTCCCACGGACTAAAACCCTCCGGTTTATATAGACACCGGAGAGGGTTAGGGTTACATAGAGTCGGTTACAATCGTAGGAGATCCGAATATCCGTATCGCCAAGCTTGCCTTCCACGCCAAGGAAAGTCCCTTCCGGACAAGGGACGAAGTCTTCAATCATGTATATTCATAGTCCAGGAGTCTGGCTGAAGGTATAGTCCGGCTATCCGAACACCCCCTAATCCAGGACTCCCTCAGGGTCCTAGACTTGCCTGCCTACGGCCCGCGGCATGGCTCGAGTGGGGGCCCAGCGCAGCCCAACTTCATCAGCTCAAGCTCAAGACCCTCGCAAGGGGCCAAGCCTTGCGGGGCGGACGACAGGAAGCTTCCTCAGGAGCAGCCTCATCAGGCAGGCTCGCGAGGAGGCAGAGAGATCAAGGCAGGGGCACCTCGCGAGGAGCCCGTGATGCAAGCCATGACGATCGAGATCATGCGGGCGCCGGCCTGCGCAGTGTCCTTGTTTCCCCTTCAGTGCAAAGGGAGCAAGCACAGGCCAAGGCATCGGGCAAAGGTTACCATTCCGGTGCAACGAGACCAAGACTAGCAGTGCGGCAGGACGGAGGTCACCATGGAGCCCAAGACGGTGTCATCACCAGTGCTTTTGGCAGCCGAAGACCACCTTTGGTCAGGATAACTTGTACTGGATGTTCCCCTTCAAAATGGCCAATTATTGGCGCCCTTCCCGCTCATTATTTGGGAAGAGGACCAGGGCCTCTATAAATAGGACTAGCCACCATAGAGAGAAAGGGAGGGGGGAGAAAAAAAAGGAAAAACACACAGAGAGAGGGAGACCAAGCAGAACACACCGCACCAGCTCAAGAACACCTCTCGCGAGGCCGTTCTTCCCCTGTATTGTTCATCATCAACCCCTGAGGCAATCCTCTACATCGGTGGCCTGAACCAGTATAAACCTCGTGTCCTTGCGTGTTCTTCTTTCCGGCCTAGATCTCTTGCGAGCCATAGGAACGCGAGTCGGTAGGGGAAAAATCTTCGTGCGCACCCTAGAGTTCGAACCTTAAGGGTCTGCCGGAACCCGAAATCCGACAAGATCAAAGAAGACTCAAATAACTTTCATGGATATAAAAAGATAGATCTGATCATATATTCAAAGTTCATCGGGTCCCAACAAACACACTACAAAAAGAGTTAAATCATATGGATCTCCAAGAGACCATTGTATTTAAAATCAAAAGAGAGAGAGAGAGGAAGCCATCTAGCTAGCTACTAACTACAGACTCATAGGTCTACAAAGAACTACCCACGCATCATCGGAGAGGCGCTAATGGACATGATGAACCCCTCCGTGATGGTGTCTAGATTGGATCTGGTGGTTCTGGAACTTGCGGTGGCTGGAGTTGATTTTCGTCGACTCCCCAGGGTTTATGGAATATTGGGGTATTTATAGAGTGAAGAGGCGGTGCGGGAGGCCACCGAGGTGGGCACAACCCACCTAGGTGCGCCTGGGGGCCCAGGTGTGCCCTGGTGGGTTGTGCCCCCCTCGGGGCACCCCAGGTGCTTCTCTGGCCCAACAGGTGTCTTCTGGTCCAAAAAAACCACAAAAAGTTTCGCTGCATTTGGACTTTGTTTGATATTGATTTCATGTGATGTAAAAAAACAAGCAGAAAACAACAACTGGCACTTGGCACTATCTCAATAGGTTAGTACCAAAAATGATATAAAATGATTGTAAAACATCCAAGAATGATAATATAACAACATGGAACAATCAAAAATTATAGATACATCGGAGTCGTATCAGCATCCCCAAGCTTAATTCCTTCTCGTCCTCGAGTAGGTAAATGATAAAAACAAAAATTTTGGTGTGGAATGTTGCCTATCATGTTCATCTCATATTCTTTCCTTTGTAGCATGGACAATTGGACTTTTTATGTGGTTCAAAGCAATAGTCTAGTTTTGACATGAGGACTTCAATATTAAAGCATATCAACAAACAACCATGTCCTTCAAAATATCAATACTAAATCAAGTTATCCCTAGCCCATCATGCTCAATCATTGATCCATTCATGCCCCACATCCAAATGTCAATTTCATCCAATGCTCAAGTATGATAAAATTGTTATGTAGTTGGTACTTTGGAAGAGAAGATGGAGACTCAAATAAAAAATGAGAATTGCATAAAGTAAAAGATAGGCCCTTCGCAGAGGGAAGTAGGGATTTGTAGAGGTGCCACAGCTCAAAGCTTAAATTGAGAGGAAAAATTATTTTGGGTGGCATGCTTTCTCTCACCAACGAGAACGACTTTAAGCTCCCAACACTTTCCATACTAGATGCATCATAGGCGGTTCCCAAACATAAAATAAAGTTTATTCTTTTTTCCACCAAACTTTCACAAGCCAGGGCTAACTATATCCACGGGTGCCCTCCATACCAACACTTTCCAAGGAATTTATTATTTGACAACATAAAGTAAATTTCCTTTTTCATTTTGGACTGGGAATCCTATCACCGCCATACTCTCATGCAATGAAAAGTGAATAAACACTCATCTTGAGAATAACACATCTAGCATGAAAAATATTGGCCACCCCTCGCCGCTTCGCGAGCGGTACGGGCACACAAAAGAGAAATTTATTTTGAAAATTAGAGTTGGCACATACAAATTTTCTTAGAACGGCTTGGAAATACCGCATATAGGTAGGTATGGTGGACTCATTTGGCATAACTTGGGTTTTAGGATTTGGATGCACAAGTAGTATTTCTACTTAGTACAAAGTGGAGGCTAGCAAGAGATTGAGAAGCGACCAACCAAGGAACGAAAACCATCATAAGGGAACATTAAACATAACCAACACCAAATAATGCAACACAAGTAGGATATAAGTTCATTGCATGACTATTGAATTTCATGCTTGCATAGGGAATCACGAACCTTAACATCAATATTCTTACTAAGACATAATTACTCATCAACATAGCTCACATATCACTATCATCATATCTCAAAACTATTACAAAGAATCAAATTTATTTTGTCCAATGATCTTCATGAAAGTTTTTATCACATCCTTTTTGGATACCTATCACTTTGGGACTACTTTTATACATTGCTTTTGATGAGCTCAAACAAATATAAGTGAAGATCATGAACATCTATATTTCTTTCTCTCAATTAATCTAAGTGAAGCAAGAGAGAATTTCTTAAAAAATTTACTAACTCTCAAATAAATCTAAGTGAAGCAAGATAGAATTTCTTCAAAAATAATAAAGCACACCATGCTCAAAAAGATATAAGTGAAGCACTAGAGTAATTCCATAGCTCATAAAGATTTAAGTGAAGCATAGAGAGCAATTCTAACAAGTCATGTCATAATTTTGGCTCTCTCAAATGGGTGTGTCCAGCAAGGATATTTGTTTAAGTTTAAAGGAAAAAAGAAGCAATGACTCATATTATACAAGACGCTCCAAGCAAAACTCATAATCTGTGACGAATAAAAATATAGTTTCGAGTAAAATACCGATGGTTGTTAGAAGAAAGAGGGGATGTCACTCGGGGCATTCCCATGCTTAGTTGCTTTGCTTCTCTTTGGATAATATCTTGGGATGCCATGGGCATCCCCAAGATTAGGCTCTTCTTACTCCTTATTCCTTCATCCATCGTAACATCACCCAAAACTTGAAAACTTCAATCACACAAAATTCAACAAAACTTTGTGAGATTCGTTAGTATAACAAAACCAATATTTCTCCAAGTACTAGAGCAAACAATTCTTATTTTGTAATTATATTATATCTACTGTATTCTAACCTTTTCATGGCAAAAACTCATCAAAGGAAACCATAGAATCATCAAAACAAGCACATAACACATAAAAAAACAGAATCTATCAAAAACAGAACATTCTGTAAAGATGCGAATTTCGACCATACTTTTGCAACTCTAAAAATTCTGAAAAATTAGTATAACGTGGAGAATTTGTATATTGATAACCCCCAAAAAATTCAAGAGTTTATCACGTTCCAGTAATCATCAGTAATTCTAACTCTAGACGCAAAAGTTTGTGAATTTTTCAACACGATCAAATCAACCATCAAACCAATCATCCCAAAGGCTTTGCTTGGCACAAACATTTATTTAAACCACAAAAACACATGTAAACATAGGTATTAATGGGTATTTTATTGAAAACAGCAAGAAAACCAAAAGGCAAAAATATACAAGTTGGGTTGCTCTTCCTTTATAGCCATTAAGATAGGCTTGAGATTTCAATGATGCTCACATGAAACACAAGAACCGAACACAAAGGGAGCATCATAAATCATGTGACAAAAACATTTAAGTCTAACATACTTCCTATGCATAGGCATTTTGTAGGCAACCTAATTATCAAGACAAGAAATATCTAGCATATGTAAGGGAGAAGAATAAATCATTGACAATCTCAACTGAACGAGAGGTAAATTAGTAACATGAAAATTTCTAGCAAGGATCATACTCAAATTCAACAATATAGCTATCACATAACATATTTTCTATATGATCCACACGCATGCAAAGTTGACACTCTTCCAAAATAGTAGGATTATCATCAAATAAAGTCATCACCTCTCCAAACCCATATTCAATATCATTGCAATCATAATTATCAATAAAATATCCATCATGAGGCATAAATAAGTTTTCAAAATCATAAGAAGAATCACCCCAATCATGATCATTGCATTAACTAAGGACATATCAAAATTAGCATCCCCAAGCTTGGGGCTTTGCATATTATTAGAATAATTGATATTAAGAGAACTTATCATAACACCAATGCAGTCATGCTTGTCATTCAAGGATCTATCATGAATCACTTCATAGATTTCCTCTTTTATCACTTCATCAATATTTTCAGATTCATGAATCTCAAGCAGAACTTCATAGAGATAATCAAGTGCACTCAACTGGCTAGAAATTGGTTTAACATAATCAGGTCTTTCAAAAAGATTCGCCAGTGGATGAGGATCCATATCAATAAATTTCTAGCAAGAAAATAGAAGGCACATGGCAACACAAGCAAACAAGATTGCAAGCAAAAAGATAGATCTGATGAGAAAACGGCGAACGAAAAAGAGGGCGAATAAAATGGCAAACTTTTGTGATGTGGGGAGATGAAAATGAGAGGCAAATGGAAAATAATGTAAATTGCGAGTAGATGAGATTTGTGATTAGGAACCTGGTAGATGTTGATGATGTCTCCCCGGCAATAGCTCCATAAATTCCATTTGATTCTTGCTAGAACTACGTCGGTATTTCCCCAAAGAGGAAGGGATGATGCAACACAACAACGATAGGTATTTCCCTCAGTGTTGAGACCAAGGTTATCGAACTAGTAGGAGAACCACGCAACACTACGTGAACATCACCTGCACACAAATAACAAATACTCACAACCCGACGCATTAAAGGGGTTGTCAATCCCTTTCGGGTAACGGTGCCAGAAATTGGCAAACGAACGTGAGAAAGTTGTAATAAGTTGATAGATCGAACGCCAAATAAATGTAACATCCCAAAATTCTAAATTTTGGAATGTTATATTAAATAGATAGTTTTGATTGATTGTTTGATTTTCTTGTGTGAAATTGAGTGAAATTCGAAACTTTTTCAAAGTTAAATGAGACGGAATAAAAGGACTTTCCCAAACCTTCATTCTTGCTTTTATGATCTCCGTGAATTCAAATACTTTTCATTACAAAACCCTAGAGAGAAGATGACATGACTTCTTCCATTTAATTAAATGAAAAAGGGTTTTGAAAAGATTTGAATTTCATTCGGAAATATTTCCAATTCATAAACTTCATGCAACTCAATGATTTTCATGAGGGAAGATAAAACGACTTCTTCAAAACATATGAAATATGAGTTGGGAGTTTAAAAGGATCAAATTTAAAGTCCTTTTGGAAATTATTTTCAATTCAGAGTTATTTGGGTTTTATTCAAATTATTTTCTCCAAAAATAAAATATATGGAAAATAGGGTAAAATGACACTCTACAATAGAAATTTGGAGAGAAATAAATTTGAAATTATTTTGGTATTATTTAAAATGATTTTTATTGGGATTTATTGCATCAGTAGCACTCTTTGTTTTATTTGAATTTGTGTGGATTTTATTTGATGCTAGAAAAATGTTCAAGTTGTAGAAAATCTTTTTCTGAAAATTTTGATATATTATATGCCTATATAATGTTTTCATTTATTTTGTTTTATTTAATTTTGCCAGTCTGTGTTAAAAAAACTTCCTAGGCCGGCCCAGCTCAGCCGCCAGGCCGCGGCCCATCTCCATGCCGCGCCGTCCTAGACTAGGTCTCCGCCGCGCGCACGACTCCGCCGCCGCCGGAGTCCTGGCCGAACTCCTCCTCCGCCCTGACCCCTTCCCCACGCCACCCCTTGCCCCCCTCTTAAAAGGCGCCGTTTGGACCCCCCCTCTCACCTCACGCCGCCCCCTCTCTTCCCGCATCGCACAGCCTCCGCCACTGCAGTCCGTTGCCGCCGCCGCACTGCACGCCACCGCCGCTCGCGCTTTGCCCGCTGCCGCGTGAAGCCGCCGCCGCCGCCGAGCGCCATCGCCGAAGACCCGTGCCACCCGCCGGAGCTCGCCGATCCGCCTCTGCCGCCGGAAAACCGCCGTCACCAGTTTACGTCAGAAAACCCCGAACCGGTAATAAAAACCGTCGCCCCAGTCCGATCTGGTTTTCTCGGTTTTCACTAAAAACCCATTTTTGTCTAGTTATTTAGAGCACGCTCATTGGTTTAGCCTCTGGAGCAAACGAGTTCGTTGGTTTAGGTTCAGTAGTGAACGTTCGTTATTTAGTATTTTTCTTTTTCTTTTTAATTTTTGCCAGGAACCTATCCGTAGTGTTATTTTACAGATTAGCCCCTATTTTTTCAAACGACTACAACTTTTTGCTCGTTAGTCGGAACTAGACGAAACCAACGCCCACTTCTTCGATATGATCCCCTCTATCCAGTAAAACAAGTTAAACATATTTTTGAAAGTTTTAAGATTTGAATTCAAACAGATTTGAATTTGAGCTTCGTTTGATCGTAACTTGAGTTTTATAACTCCGTTCGAGTTGATTCTTTTTGCAAATTAAAGCTCTTGACCTAAACTTTCTGATAAGGCCGAATACACATAATTTTGGTACTGTTAGAACTTGTTTTATGTTGCAAGGGTTATTAGCTTGGTTTTGATGTTTTCAGAATTGTCTTCTTTGTTCTTTCCGATCTTTTGAGTGATTGCTTATGTGTGGTTACTATTGCTTGCTTACGATAGATTGACCAGAGTGTGATGAATAGAACTATCAGGAGTTATGACTGCGAATCATCTTCATCAACAGTACATGCAAGTTCGCATTTTGATCATATCCCTTTCATACCTAGTTTTTATGCATTAGTGTCACCCTCAAACATTGCATGAGTAGGTTTGATAACATGTGGGTATTGGGAAGTAGTTGATGAGGTAGGAACCTATTGTCCCGCATTCAGACCTTGGGAGTTACTTCTATGTTATGCTTATATTGCCATGCTATGCTTGTAGATGTGGATTGGGTTTGAGTGTATTCCATGACAGATGTGAGATTGTTTACTTAATGGTTCAACTTAAGGTGGCAACTTTAATACACATCTGGGTGGATTGGTAGGGGCACCCTGGGGATATACCACTGGACTTGCCCGGACACCTGGGGATAAACCAGTGTTGTCCTAGGAGATCCCGGGGATATGCCATGTGATCATCCTATGGTTCGCCACCAAGGCTCAAAGGGATCATAAGATTATTCATGCTAGAAACTTCCGTGTGCAGCCACAAGCTATTATGGGCTCTAGCATAGTTGAGTACATTGCATGAACTCTTCCAATGGTAGGCTAGCAGATGTAGGGGGTGTAGGTTGGCACTATCTACCCGGAGTTAGATTTAATGCTTCTGAAAGACTGTGTCTCGGTCATCCATTTCTCAAACACCATGTAGTGCGAGAAATCCAACGGAGGAGATCGAGTCTTATGGGGAAAAGTGCACAAACCTCTGCAGAGTGTACAAACTAATCATGGTTAGCCGTGTCCCCGGTTATGGACATTTTGAGTATCTGGTTCTTGGATTATCATGTTGATCTCAACACTCTATTTAATTAATTTGATTGGGTTAATGATTATTATTTTGGGATTGAGAGGGTACCGTTCTCAATGTTTCAACCACCATGATAGTTAAACAAAATATATTCCTTTGAAGTAGGGAAAAATTGGCTTTCCGCAAAACATTGTTAACAGAGCCTCCACTAACCATATATGCATGTAGTGATAGCCTTTATTCATCATTGCTCTATGGTGTGAATTTGCCAGTACATTCAATGTACTGACCCTTTGTGGCTGCAAAGTCTCATGTTGCAGGAATCTTACGATGAGTAAGTGATATGTTAGGGTTACGATTTCTACACTCAACTTTGCCGTTGGTGTTGATGGGAATCCACAACCTTGTTGTTACTTCTGCTATTTAGATTGAGGTAATAGTATTTATGTTACTTTATACATGTGATTTACCTCTGTTATAAATCCTCGAGTACTGTGTGTGTCAGCATACCGATCCAGGGATGACACTTAAGCATAGAGACTTGGCCGTTTGAGGTCGGGTCGCTACAAGATGGTATCAGAGCACATGTTGATGGTAGGACGTGACCCCTAGAAACTGGCAAGCCCATAGGAAAGATTTTTTCTAAAACTTCATTTTCAAAAAAATCTTTTACCTCTCTTCTCTTCTGAGCTTATTCAAATATCCCCTTTTAGTTGGAAAATATCCCTTTCCCCTTTTGACCACACGAAGATTCAACTGATGGGACCACTCCAAGAAGTACAAGATATCGGACAACTAAGACCACTTCGGAATAAAGAGGATTTTACTGTACATTATAATAATGGAAACTACAACGGTTGAAGACTCTGAAGACTAGGAGAATTTGAAGGCTCTGAAGAGTTTCTAGATTGGTATGACCTAGGAAGGCTACCGTTATAGAGATTGTCAGACTATTGAAGCTGCCAATACCCGAGATTAAGGTGTATCGGAGAAATACCGGAACATGGAGCATTAGAACTCAAAGTTTCGTCAAGAAAACCCTAAGGCAGGAGATACCAACTATGGAAAGATAGCTCATGGATATGACAAGAGCAGAAACACGGCTATCCATGATGTTATTGCCCGCTTATGCTATTATCACCGGGCTGAGTTAAGCATTTATTTCTTTGGAAGGATTGGATGGTAGAAGGCTGATGGAGCATCTATCAGCAATGCATGCAGTTTTAACCTTAGCTAGTGTATCACCATGATCTGGAGTGTTACATCAAGAAGAATTTGATGGACCTTCAGGAAGCCGTATTTGACAAGGAAGTATTTCATGAAGAACTCAGGACCCAGAAGCTGAAAGTTGCTAATCTGGATGAGCAAAACCTCAAGATACCGGAGATTCATCAGGAACCGAAGGACAGTAGGACCATGGTTCATGCCAAGGATGTTGAAACCCGGAAGTTTGGAACGCAACTCCAGAAATATTAAAGGATGTCACGAGAGACTTCGCGTCAACAGAGATGATCTGGCAAAAGAACTCGAGAAGGAAAAGCACGATCAGAAGAAGCCATCGGAGACATGAACAAGACTGGAAGAGTTTGGTGACTTTTGAAGATTTATTGACCTTTAGAAGACCAAGCCCCTGATATATACCCATGTTAGATTCGACGTTTGTCAGTTGTCATTTGTTTGATGTTTTCCCAACAGCCACAAAATAAAAGCTGTCTTTTCAAAACTTTTGTTTGTATTGTGTGCATTCCTCTCTATCTCTCTCATCTCACCCCAAAACCCATGGAACCAATAGAGGATGAATGGAGGTGAGCTTGTATTTTTTAGGACCGATAAGTCAATTGGAGACAGACCAATGGATTCAGAACATGGAAGATCATATGAAGAATAACCCTATAGTTAGAAAGGATATGACCCAGCATGCTCTTCAGTGCTTTGAAAGAGGTGATGTTACTTGGTGGAGGATGTACCAAACCATCAATGGATGGCAAGGAGTGATCACTTGGAAAGAATTTAAGTTGACTATACTAAAGTCTCGTCTTGTGTCCCAGAAATTGAAGCCTTATGGAAATGGTATGAAGAAACCCTGGGCATGCAAGCTTTGTGGAGAAATAGGACACAACCATAAGGAACACAAGGATGAATGCCCAAATTGTGAAGGAAGTCATCCAGCTGAAGAATGCCCAACTAGGCAGATCACTTGTTTCTTGTGTGAAGGGACTACCCACTACCCTGCTGAGTGTCACATTTACCCCATGGTACAAAGAACCGTACAACAGAAGAAAGAAGTAAAGAAAGGATCCCTTATGAAAATTTTAGAAGAACCCATGACGAAGGAAGATATCAGGGACACACCCAAAGAAGACCCAATTAAAGCCTGCACCAAGTCATGCTATTCATGTGGAGAAGAAGGACACATCTCCCAAAGTTGTCTGAATGGGGATCTAGTAGAATTCCCGACAGAGGAAGTAGAGTTATACCCACATGAAATAGAAGCCTTGATTGGAATGGAAAAGTCCAGGAAGAGAAGTAGATCGGATACCAAGAAGGACCTGAGTCATATCACCTATTTCAGGTGCAAGGAGTTAGGGCACTACCTCAGCAGTTTCCCAAAAAGGACGTCGAGGACTCAAGGAGGCTATATAATCACAAGGAAACCTCGAGACTTGTCAGGAGTAATATGTTTCTGCTGTAATAAAGTAGGGCACTTTGCCAGGGATTGTCCCAAAGGGAAGTAGGCTTGTACTAAATAGTTGAGTCCGTGAAGAATATAGTAGTAGTAGTAGTGGAAACAATTCTTTTATATTGAGGTGTTGAGTTGAGGCCTGTAATGGAGATGCAGGAGATTGTAATGTGAGAATCAATAAAGTTAGCATTGTTGGTACTGATATGGATTTTATAAGTAGTGACTCTATGAAGGAAGATTTTGACCATTTTCGAGGATATGAGAAATATGGTCTATGGATGAATTTGTGCATTCAATGGTGGTAGTACCCTGTGAGGAGATCTGACCTCTGGAAAGGATTATGATATTCCACGGAGTGGATTTCAGACAAAATAAGAATGAGTTTTGTCTCGATATGTAGGAGACCCCAAGAGTATGGAGAGATGAAGAACTATTGGATATAAAGGAGGTAGAATGGTGGTAATATGGAGCAATTGTAACTCCATGATGAGTTGGAGTAATCACATTTTAGTTTGGTACGAATAGAAGGAAGGGAGACAGTATAATTGGATGGAATTAAGAATGTAGGAAGCTGGAAGTTGGATGTCGGAATAATGATCAGTTGGCCCGATGATGATTTCAAGGTTTGCAAGTGATGAGATGGGCCATAACCCACAGGCCCCAGGACCTGCCAAGAAGCAAGCACACTCTTGCCCAAGGAAAAAAACTCTGGAAGAAGTTACGTTTATCGACAGCTGATCTTATAGGAGTTACACAAAACCTGAGAGTTGTGAAGGAATGATAGATGTTTGTTCGGCTTGCAGAATCAATGGATTTTTCTGAACCCAGTTCGTCGACAAGAGAAATTCTGCAATGCTTGTGAGGATGACCGAGTGTTAGAATGCGAGATTCGCTAAACCATATACAGGGTAATGATTCAGGTGCGGGATGGATTGATCACCATGCTGACTTACTCTTATTATTCGCCTCTCCTATATGGGATGGTAAATCTGAGTGACTTACCCATAGTAGAGCAACGACAATCAAAACCTTGTTTGAACCTTCGAATGGTATGAGTATTTTCCCTTGTACAAGGCAATTGCTGCCAACCATAGGTTATACACTGAGGTTCAGCCCAGACCCATTTCCTGCAAGAGTAACCATAAAAGGTTGGCCACCATGAGATATCGATAGTTGTTTAGTATTGGTGCCAGACCTGTCAGCTATGAAGACCCAGTCACAGAAGAACCTTACCAAGGTGAAAGGATAGAAGAATTGCGGTAAAGGTTATGCCACTACCGGAAGAGCCCATAGAAGGAATTATCCTGAAGATCTCAGAAGACTGACCCTGTCAGCAATAAGGATGGAGTATATGAGTATTGATGGGACCGTAACGATGTTTCCAAGGGTGGTAGCACCCCAGACCCCCTGTGATGATCAATGGATTTTGAGAAGACCCTCAAACCTAACCTATTTTCTTTCTAGCCTCTCTGAATCTTGAGGACGAGATTCATTTTAACGGTGGTAGGTTTGTAACATCCCAAAATTCTAAATTTTGGAATGTTATATTAAATAGATAGTTTCGATTGATTGTTCGATTTGCTTGTGTGAAATTGAGTGAAATTCGAAACTTTTTGAAAGTTAAATGAGAGGGAATAAAAGGACTTTCCCAAACTTTCATTCTTGCTTTTATGATCTCCATGAATTCAAAAACTTTTCATTACAAAACCCTAGAGAGAAGATGACATGACTTCTTCCATTTAATTAAATGAAAAAGGGTTTTGAAAAGATTTGAATTTCATTCGGAAATATTTCCAATTCATAAACTTCATGCAACTCAATGATTTTCATGAGAGAAGATAAAATGACTTCTTTAAAACATATAAAATATGAGTTGGGAGTTAAAATGATCAAATTTAAAGTCCTTTTGGAAATTATTTTCAATTTGGAGTTATTTGGGTTTTATTCAAATTATTTTTCTCCAAACATAAAATATATGGAAAATAGGGTAAAATGATTCCCTACAATAGAAAATTGGAGAGAAATAAATTTGAAATTATTTTGGTATTTTTTAAAATGATTTTTATTGGGATTTATTGCATCAGTAGCACTCTTTGTTTTATTTGAATTTGTCTGGATTTTATTTGGTACTAGAAAAATGTTCAAGTCGTAGAAAATATTTTTCTAAACTTTTTGAAATATTATATTCCTATATAATATTTTTATTTCTTTTGTTTTATTTAATTTTGTCTGTCTGCGTTTAAAAAAAACTTCCTGGGCCGGCCCAGCTCAGCCGCGAGGTTATGGACATTTTGAGTATCTGGTTCTTGGATTATCATGTTGATCTCAACACTCTATTTAATTAATTTGATTGGGTTAATGATTATTATTTTGGGATTGGGATGGGGGTACCATTCTCAATGTTTCAACCACCATGATAGTTAAATAAAATATATTCCTTTGAAGTAGTAAAAAATTGGCTTTCCGCAAAACATTGTTAACCATAGAGCCTCCACCAGCCATATATGCATGTAGTGATAGCCTTTATTCATCATTTCTCTATGGTGTGATGTACTGGTCCTTTGTGGCTGCAATGTCTCATGTTGCAGGAATCTTACGACGAGTAAGTGATATGTTAGGGTTACGATTTCTACACTCAACTTTCCCGTTGGTGTTGATGGGAATCCGTTATTTGGATTGAGGTAATAGTATTTATGTTACTTTATACATGTGATTTACCTCTGTTATAAATCCTCGAGTACTGTGTGTGTCAGCATACCGATCCAGGGATGACACTTAAGCATAGAGACATGGCCGTCTGAGGTCGGGTCGCTACAATAAAATAAAGTGCAACAAGGTATTTTTGTATTTTTGGTTTAATAGATCTGAAAATAAAAGCAAATAAAATAGATCGCAAAGGCAAATATATTAAAGAGGAGACCCGGGGGGCGTAGGTTTCACTAACGGCTTCTCTCGAGAAAAATAGCAAACGGTGGGTAAACAAATTACTGTTGGGCAATTGATAGAACTTCAAATAATCATGACGATATCCAGGCAATGATCATTATATAGGCATCACGTCCAATATTAGTAGACTGACTCCTGCCTGCATCTACTACTATTACTCCGCACCCCGACCACTATCCAGCATGCATCTAGTGTATTAAGATCATGAAAAAACGGAGTAATGCAATAAGAACGATGACATAATGTAGACAAGATCTATTTATGTAGAAATAGACCCCATCTTGTTATCCTTAATGGCAACTGTTGGTGTCAAAACCGGCAGATCTCGGGTAGGGGTCCCGAACTGTGCGTCTAGGCGGATGGTAACATGAAACAAGGGACACATTGTTTTTACCCAGGTTCGGGCCCTCTCGATGGAGGTAAAACCCTAGTCCTGCTTGATTAATATTGATGATATAGGTAGTACAAGAGTAGATCTACCACAAGATCAGAGAGGCTAAACCCTAGAAGCTAGCCTATGGTATGATTGTTGTTGTCGTTGTCGTTGTGTCCTACGGACTAAACCCTCCGGTTTATATAGACACCGGAGGGGGCTAGGGTTACACAGAGTCGGTTACAATGGGAGGAGATCTACATATCTTTATTGCCAAGCTTGCCTTCCACGCCAAGGAAAGTCCCATCCGGACACGGGACGAAGTCTTCAATATTGTATCTTCATAGTCCAACAGTCCGGCCAAAGGTCATAGTCGGGCTGTCTGGACACCTCCTAATCCAGGACTCCCTCAGTAGCCCCTGAACCAGGCTTCAATGATGACGAGTCCAGCGCGCAGATTGTCTTCGGCATTACAAGGCGGGTTCCTCCCCCGAATACTTCATAGAAGATTTTGAACACAAGGATCGTGTCCGGCTCTGCAAACAAGTTCCACATACCACCGTAGAGAGAGAATAACTTTTTCACAAATCTAATCTGCTGACGTATCCTGTAGCGTGACATCACACGATACCAAGCCTTTATTCGAATCGTTTTTACTATCCCACCTCAGCGCATTTTGCGAGGCGGTTTCCTTGGCACATCTTGTCGAAGCAGAGATCGTGTCCCCTTATCCCGGGATTCTCATCAATACGGGCGTGAGTAACCCAACCGTGCCATTGATTATGGCGCTTGGGCGATAAGCGAGTTTTACCAGGCTGGTGGGGACGCATAGTTTCGTCCGCCCATATAAGGGGATAAGGATCCACCTTTTCATCCACGCCTTCTTCCTCCTTTGCTCATCCATTTTCGCACACTCGAGCTCCAGCGCCCAAGTCTGCATTCCCCACCTCAACCTTCTCCAACCATGTCCAGAGCGGGAGGCAGGTGGATGGTCTCCTCCGTCACGGAGGGACACATAAAAAATCTAAGGAGAGCCGGATACCTGCCTGACGACATCGCGCACCGGCTCCCAGATGAGGGGAAACTCATCCCCACCCCCAGGCCCCATGAGAGGGTGGTGTTCCTCACCCATTTCCTCCGCGGACTGGGCTTCCCACTCCACCCATTCATCCGGGGGCTCATGTACTACTACGGCCTGGACTTCCACGATCTGGCGCCGAACTTCATCCTCAACATCTCGGCGTTTATCGTCGTGTGCGAGGCCTTCCTCCGCATCAAGCCCCACTTCGGCTTATGGCTGAAAACCTTCAATGTCAAGCCAAAGGTAGTGGGCGGCTGCCAGGCGGAGTGCGGAGGCGCCATGGTCGGCAAGATGCCCAACGTTATATGGCTTGAGGGCTCCTTCGTGGAGACCATAAAGGGGTGGCAATCGGGGTGGTTCTACATCACCAAGCCGCGTGACCCTGAATGGGCAACGGCCCCGAGTTCCGATCTGGCATCCCCACGCGGCTCACCTCCTGGCAAGAGAAGGGCCTGTCGTGGGGTAATTCGGGAGAGCTGATCGGACTCCAAACCTGCGTCCAAAACCTGGTGGACAAGAAGGTCAAACTTGTCAACGTAGTCCAGGTCATGCTCATCCGCCGGATCCTCCCGTGTCAACAACGGGTTTTTAACTTGTGGGAGTTCGACCCGGCCCAGCACCAAACTCTGACCAGGCTCTTCGATACAACACACGAGGATGCCTAGAAGGTGCTATTCAAGGGTGCCGAGGTTCCCCCTCCACTATCGAGGATCGCGGATTCTGCGCGAAGCGCCAAGCCAGCGTAGTAAGTTGTTTTACCTTTTACAGGATACTCATTTTTCATAGTTTGACTCTATGCGGGATCTAAGCTCCCGTACCCTTGACATGACTGGTAGGAGAAGGCCGGACAGATCGACTGTCCGGCTCCTTTGCCCAAAGGCCCAGCAGACGCCCGCTTGACGAAGCTGCTGGTTCCGGCACCTTACGTGGTGCCGGAGAAGAAGGCCAAGAAGAAGGCCACGGGAACCCGGAAGAGTTCTCGGCGCCCGGTGGAGTCGGACTCATCGTCCGATGACTCTGAGGCGCACTCCTCCCATGAAGACGAGGAGGAGGAAAGAGAGGTCTCTTCCCCAGCAGGGGGAGAAAAGAAAAGGAAGGCCGCCCCAACTGGGCAGGCCGGAGGGTCCAAGAAGGGGAGGACCCTTCCTCCAGACTACTCCACCAATGCCGCCAACAGCGAGGAGGAGTGGCCGCCCAGGGCCAAGCCCCTAGCGAAGTCGTAAGTATCCGGACATCAGAGTGACTCATAGTGTTCCTTTATTGCACAACTTTCCCTGATGCCGAATATAATCATGGAGTCCGCCCCGAGCCCGGATCGACGTGCGTCAAGCGGCTCCTTGAATTCGTCGGATGTGAATAGCCTCTCACTTCCGGCCGCCTCCTCCCCTCGCCCTGCGGACAATGCCGAGGTATTGTCCCAAGAGGTTCCAAATCGAGGGGAGGCAGTCCTGGGGGCGCCTCAAGGCGACGTCCCAGACTCCGGGCACAAGGGGGGCAGGACCCCCAGGGGCTCCAAGTCTGGCCCTGGGCCGAACACCGCACCAGAACCTTCATCGGTCCCGGAGTCCTGCAGGCGGCCCCTCGCTAAGAAGGGCAAGCCTACCGCGCCGGTGACCTCCGGCCAACCGGAGGCACCGGATAACTTGCTGGAGGTGCTTAACGGCGTCTCCATCGACGAGGAGCACCGCACTATTATGAGTGCGGTGATCCAGAAAGTTCAGTCCGCCAAAAGCGGGCTGACTGGAGCCTGTGCCAGCCTGTTGACATGCTTTGAGGTACGTAGAAAATATATGAAAATATTACCACATAGACAGTAGCCCCTGATGCTCTGTTTGGCGTTCACAAAGAAAAGCCGAATGGAGGATCTAATAATATTCACAGCAGTCTAACATAATTATGTCGATATGCGTATGCAAGCTTCACTGTTGGCCTCTGTCGCACTGACTGCGGAGGTTGACACGCTGAAGCAGAACCTCGAGTGGTCCGAGCAAGAGCTCGGCGTTGCCAAGAAGAAGCTCGAGGAAAAAGAAGGTAAGTAATACCTTGTGGAGTATATGTTAAAAAGACGTAGTTGCAAAAAATGACAGGATCATTATTGGTGTCCTAGGGGCCACGACTGAGGTGGCGACCCTGAAGCAAGCACTTTCCAAGGCCGAAAAGAAGGAGGCCACGGAGCGCGCCGAGCGGGAGAAACATGAGGCGCGAGTTGGCGAGGTACAGCAAGAGCTCCAGGCTCTCGTGAAAAAACACGAGAGTTTGGAGCTTGACTCAAAGACGCGAGAGTCCGAGCTTGCAGCGGCCCTCGAAAGCGCCAAGTCTGCCAAGGCCAAAGCCCAGAAAGCCCTCCAGGAAGTTGAGGCGATGAAGAAGATAGCGGCGGGTAAGGCATTCTCTATGTAAAGCAAGCACGTGGAAGTGAATTACTTGTTACTTACCCGAGTCCGGAGCTCTCCAGGAGCATTCGCAGATTTGCCCCGTAGATTGTCAGATGCTGCCGCCTTCTATCGGGCCGAAGAGGGGAGCTCGACGGAGAAGGTGTTCTGGTCTCAGTATGCTGAGGCCGGACACCCGGTGCCCTTGAGTGACCAGCTGAAGCAGCTGGTCGAGCTCCATAAGGTGGCCGAGCAGGCCATGAAGGGTCTAATAGTACGGCTGTGGCCTGAGGAGGCCATGCCTGGGAGCTACTTCGGGCTGGTGAGGTGGCTGGTGGATGCCTGTCCACGGCTTGAAGTCATCAAGCGCTCCGTCTGCATCGAGGGTGCCTGTAGGGCGCTTGCCCGTGCTAAAGTGCACTGGGGCAAGATGGATGCTGAGAAGCTTGTGAAGGACAGGCCACCGCAGGGCAAGGAGCATCGCCACCCCGAGATGTATTACGAGGGCGTCCTGAATGTTCCAAGGATGTAATATTTGAGTAAACTTGTTCGTTTTATCCTGTGCGCTGAAAACTTGTTCATATGCGCTATGCAACGCTTGTTTTAATTTAAAATATTACCTTCTATGCGGCCGTTTATTAAATCTGAGAGATGGCGAGTCGTCGGCTTCTGCCCCCATGCCACTAGTGCTGGGGTGTTCGGGATAAACCTGAGCACTCTTTTTCCCATTCTTGGGTCCTCCGAGGGAGGTGCTCAGCACAACGAACAAGGCAATCAAACTATAGTGTGTTATCACTCTCACTTAGCCAGAGAATTCTATAATTTTAAATTTCGGCGAAGCCCCTAGTATTCAGAAGACCGAGTTCGGGGCGCTATACACGCCTAGGCCGGACATAGCCGACTCCTCGCTCTAAGCGGCATAAGTCTTTAGGGACTCGAAACCTCTCGAAACAGCGACCAGCTCTCGTCGTATCATGACAGTCAGTTTTAGCTTTCTCTACTGAGGTGCTTAGCCCAGCTCAACCGGGGCACAATCGCAGTAGTTCTCCCAGCGCTACCTTAGCCGATATAGCGGAACGTAAGGTACCAAAACATGGGAGCCGGGCAAACCCAACTATTGACCAAAGACATGATTCGGAGCTGATGCATATAATGCTATAAGTTTGGAGGGCCGCACTTGTGAAAGTGTTCGGACTTCTCACGCCGTATTATGGGGTGCTTGAGCCCCTGGCGTATTGACCGTACCAAAGTGTACGGGTGATAAATGTCATAACTGAACATGTATATGAAAAAGGGATGAATAGAGAATGCAATAATAAGCTGAAGCTAAGCATTGTTTATTCGAAAAGGCTGCGGTAAAAGCAGAACGATACAAATAGTGCGATAAGCAAGAGATGGGACTATTTGACATCTCCCCCTCCAGGGGCTAGCTGCGGGACGGTATGTAAGACAGGTATTTTGCTTGTTATAGAGACCACCTGGGAATTCGATGTAGCTTTCTGCCTCCTTGGTTGTTGCATCGTGTGTTCGGCGATTGTACTGCCGGACAGGCCTTCCGGAGAGTGGGGTCCTGAAAGTAAGAAAAAATGACAAAATCGGGAGCCCCTACTACAGTTGAGCCGCATTTTGGGCGTGCCGTGGTCGTGCCCCTCCCCCTGTGCCCATGGTATTTTCAGAGCGTAATTATGTACGCGTAGTACTAATTTTGCAGTTTCGCGAGGGCTGGGGTTGGGGTCGCATTGCTACGCTTGCACGGAACGTGTCAGGCTGTCTTGTTGTAGGTTACTCCGGGCGCGCTTGACGGTGTCCGGACGTTTTATTGCCGGACTAGAGGATTGCCTTGAGAGGCTGCTTTGTACTTCCGCTGCAAGGGCTGCCGTGTGCTCCTCTGTTTAGAGAGAGCGCTCGGTGTTTCCATTGACTGTAATGACTCCTCGAGGTCCTGGCATGTTGAGCTTGAGGTATGCGTAATGCGGCACCGCATTGAACTTTGCAAATGCAGTTCGCCCGAGCAGTGCGTGATAGCCACTGCGGAACATGACTATATCGAAGCTTAACTCCTCGCTTTGGAAATTATCCGGGGATCCGAAGACCACTTCAAGTGTGACTGAGCCCGTGCAATGGGCCTCTACACCTGGTATGACACCCTCAAAGGTCGTCTTTGTGGGTTTGATCCTTGAGGGATCTATGCCCATTTTGCACACTGTGCCCTGATAAAGCAGGTTCAGGCTGCTGCCGCTGTCCATAAGGACTCGAGTGAGGTGAAATCCGTCAATGATTGGGTCTAGAACCAATGCGGTGAATCCGCCATGGCGGATGCTAGTGGGGTGGTCCCTTCGATCGAAAGTGATCGGGCAGGAGGACCATGGGTTGAACTTTGGGGCGACTGGCTCCAACGCGTATACATCCCTTAGCGCACGCTTCCGTTCCCTCTTGGGGATGTGGGTTGCGTATATCATGTTCACCGTCCGCACTTGTGGGGGGAAGCCCTTCTGTCCACTATTGTTTGGCGGCCGGGGCTCCTCCTCGTCGTCGCTATGTAGCCCCTTGTCTCTGTTTTCAGCATTTAACTTGCCGGCCTGCTTGAACACCCAACAATCCCTGTTGGTGTGATTGGCTGGTTTTTCGGGGGTGCCATGAATCTGGCTCGAGCGATCGAGTATACGGTCCAAACTGGATGGGCCCGGAGTGTTTATTTTGAATGCCTTTTTCCGCTGACCGGGTTTGGAGCCTCTGAATCCAGCGTTAACTGTCGTATCTTTAGCATTGTCGCTGTTAATGCAGCGCTTGTGCTTGTTGCGACGCGACCAGCCATTGTTGTCCTTGGTATCCGAATTACCAGGGCTCTTGGTCATGTTATTGCTATGAGCCAGCCAGCTGTCTTCTCCCGTGCAAAAGCGGGTCATGAGTGTCATGAGGGCTGCCATAGATTTCGGCTTTTCCTGTCCAAGGTGCCGGGCAAGCCACTCGTCACGGATGTTATGCTTGAAGGCTGCTAGGGCCTCTGCGTCCGGACAGTCGACGATTTGATTCTTCTTGGTTAGGAACCGTGTCCAGAATTGTCTGGCAGATTCTTCTGGCTACTGAATTATGTGGCTCAGGTCATCAGCGTCTGGTGGTCGCACATAAGTGCCCTGGAAATTGTCGAGGAATGCGGCTTCTAGGTCCTCCCAACAAACAATTGATTTGTAACACCCTCGATGCGACTATATCTCCCACGTGTCGAGGCACGACTTAGAGGCATAATCGCATTGAAGGCATATGTCGCAAGTTAGGCAATCTTCACAACATCCCATGTAATATAAATCATAAAGGGGAGATAACATAGTTGGCTTACACTCGCCACGTCAATCAAGTACATAAATAACATTACAACATCCAAACACTCATGGCCCGACTATGGCGCCAAAATAAAAGATAACCCAACATGCGACACGGTCCCAATCACCCCCAACTGGGCACCACTACTGATCATCTGGAAAGGACACATAGTAACGTTGAGAGTCCTCATCGAACTCCCACTTGAGCTCAAATGCGTCTCCTGGAGCGGAATCGTCAGGCCCTGCATATGGTGTAATAGTAATCTGTGAGCCAGAGGGACTCAGCAATCTCGCACCCTCGCGATCAAGACTATTTAAGCTTATAGGAAAGGCAAGGTAAATATGTGGAGCTGCAGCAAGCGACTAGCAAAAATGGTGGCTATCCTGTTCGCAAAAGAGAGCGAGAAGAGGAGGCAAAGCGCGAGCGAGAAACTAGAGAGCAACCTGCGCAAACATTAAACCAACATCGTGTCCACTTCCCGGACTCCGCCGAGAAGAGGCCATCATGGTAACACACTCAGTTGGTTCATTTTAATTAAGTTAAGGTTCAAGTTATCTACAACCGGACATTAACAAATTCCCATCTGCCCATAACCGCGGGCACGGCTTTTGAAAGTTCAAATCCCTGCAGGGGAGTCCCAACTTAGCCCATGACAAGCTCTCACGGTCAACGAAGGAATAGACCTCCTCCCAAGATGTTCCGATCAGACTCGGCATCTCGGTTCTTCAAGACACTTCACAGGTTAAAACAAGACCAGCAACACTGCCCGAATGTGCCGACAAATCCCGATAGGAGCTGCACATATCTCTTTCTCAGGGCACACTTAGATTGTCTAAACTTCCGGTAGGCCAGCCCAGAGTTGCCCCTGGTAGCCACCGGCGGCTGACAAATTGGACCAACACTCAGAGGAGCATTGGCCCGGGGGGGGGGGTTAAAATAAAGATGACCCTTGAGTCTGCAGAACCCAAGGGAAAGAAAAGGCTAGGTGGAAAATGGTAAAACCAAGGTTGGGCATTGCTAGAAAAGCTTTAATCAAGGCGAAATATCAAGGGGTTCCCATTATAACCCAACCGCGTAAGGAACGCAAAATCCGGGAACATAACACCGATATGACGGAAACTAGAGCGGCAAGAGTGGAACAAAACACTAGGCGAGAGGCCGAGCCTTCCACCCTTTACCAAGTATATAGATGCATTAAGATAACATAGCAATATAATGATATCCCAACAAGTAAATAAATGTTCCAACAAGGAACGGCCTTCAATCTTCACCTGCAACTATCAACGCTATAAGAGGGGCTGAGCAAAGCGGTAACATAGCCAAACAACGGTTTGCTAGGACATGGTGGGTTAGAGGTTTGACATGGCAGTTTGGGAGGCTTGAAAGCAAGTGGTAGGCATCGTAGCAATGGCATAGCAAAAGAGCGAGCAATCTAGCATAGCAAAGATAGTAGTGATTTCGAGGGTATGATCATCTTGCCTGCACAGTTGTCAGAGTTGGCTGGATCCTCGAAAGCCAACTCGACGAGCTCCTCGTTAGCGAACTCGTCTCCCGGCTCTACCCAAACAAGACAAACAAGCAACAAGGGCACAATCAACCCCGTGCAAGGATCAAACAATATGATGCAAAGATGATATGCTATGCGGGATGCGATGCGGGATGCAAAATGCAAGATATGACAGGAAACGCATGAACCTGGCCTCAACTTGGAATTCCAAGTGTGCCACTGGAAAGATGAGATGAAATCGCTTGAAAACGATATAAAGAACACCGGAATCGGAGTTGCGGTTTGGAAAAGGCAAGCGATTCAAAAATGACACCGGTCTGAGATTTACAGCAAGTAGCCATCTAAATGCAATGAAATGATCATGCTACAGCACCCAAACATGACAACAAAATACATGGAAGGGATGCATCCAAGATTCTTAACAAAAGTCTAGCACTGAGCTACGGCCAATTCATCCATTAACAGGTTCAAACAAGCATGGCAAAAATGCATATGGCAAACAGATCTCAGACTTAGTGAAATTAACACTTGTCTGGAATTTCAGATCAGATAGCACTCTTCGGAGCAACAAAACTAAATGCTACAGGACCTGAACATGGCAAAGTAAAGCATGGCATGGAGCTACTTAAAGAGCTTAACAAAAGTCCCTTAGTGACCTTGAGCCAAAAGGGATCAGAAAATACAATTGCAAGCATGTGAACATAGCAAAAACATAATCAGTTTTCAGACTTCGTGAAAACTGGAGCATGCTGAAAACATATCTCAAGTAGGCATGTTTACGAGCTCGATGCACTCACTACGGTGCAAGTCATGATAAGCTAAGCACACACCTACCAAGAGCACACAAAATGAAAGCTAGACATGGCAAGAACAATAACATAGCATGCACAGATCAACTACAACATCATCGGCAAAATTGCAAACAAGTTGACAATCTGCCCAGATTCACAAAGTAGCAAAAGTAGCAGATCGTGCACACATTAATCATGGCAAAAATGACAAAAACCTAAATGGAGTAGCAGATCTGACAATTAACTCAAGTAGCCCTCTTCTAACAGCATTTCGGGCATCAAGATGAACTCAAATGAAAATGATGCAATGGAATGAAATGATGTACTCTCTGAGATGAACATTTTGATATTCTATATGCATGAATCGGAGCTACGGATGCAAAGTTACGGGGCTATGAACATGAGCACTTGAAACTGGAATTTCGGGACTTAGAAGAATAAAAACACCCTAGGGTTACTGTTCACCGGATCTGGATCCGGCGCATGCACTTTGATGTTCGACGCTGGGGCTTCACCGGAGAGGACGCCGGTGGCCGGAGCGGCCTTGCCGGTGACGAGGGCGGCGAGGAGGCGGCGAGGCAGCGCGGAAGCCGAGGAGGTCGCGGGCGGCGCAAGCGGCACGAAGAGGTGGCGAGGCGGCCAGGGCGACGAGGTGGCAGCGGCGGCGAGCTTGCGCGGTGGGGCGGCGCGCCGGAGTTGGCGGACAGCGGCGGGCT
>NC_041380.1:410437467-410440004 GCF_002162155.2 Triticum dicoccoides
GGGGGGGGGGTTAAAATAAAGATGACCCTTGAGTCTGCAGAACCCAAGGGAAAGAAAAGGCTAGGTGGCAAATGGTAAAACCAAGGTTGGGCATTGCTGGAAAATCTTTAATGAAGGCGAAATATCAAGGGGTCCCATTATAACCCAACCGCGTAAGGAACACAAAATCCGGGAACATAACACCGACATGACGGAAACTAGGGCGGTAAGAGTGGAACAAAACACTAGGCGAGAGGCTGAGCCTTCCACCCTTTACCAAGTATATAGATGCATTAAGATAACACAGCAATATAATGATATCCTAACAAGTAAATAAATGTTCCAACAAGGAACGGCCTTCAATCTTCACCTGCAACTATCAACGCTATAAGAGGGGCTGAGCAAAGCGGTAACATAGCCAAACAACGGTTTGCTAGGACATGGTGGGTTAGAGGTTTGACATGGAAATTTGGGAGGCTTGAAAGCAAGTGGTAGGCATCGTAGCAATGGCATAGAAAAAGAGCGAGCAATCTAGCATAGCAAAGATAGTAGTGATTTCGAGGGTATGATCATCTTGCCTGCACAGTTGTCAGAGTTGGCTGGATCCTCGAAAGCAAACTCAACGGGCTCCTCATTAGCGAACTCGTCTCCCGGCTCTACCCAAACAAGACAAACAAGCAACAAGGACACAATCAACCCCGTGCAAGGATCAAACAATATGATGCAAAGATGATATGCTATGCGGGATGCGATGCGGGATGCAAAATGCAAGATATGACAGGAAACGCATGAACCTGGCCTCAACTTGGAATTCCAAGTGTGCCACTGGAAATATGAGATGAAATCGCTTGAAAACGATATAAAGAACGCCGGAATCGGAGTTGCGGTTTGGAAAAGGCAAGCGATTCAAAAATGACACCGGTCTGAGATTTAGAGCAAGTAGCCATCTAAATACAATGAAATGATCATGCTACAACACCCAAACATGACAACAAAATACATGGCAGGGATGCATCCAAGATGCTTAACAAAAGTCTAGCACTGAGCTACGGCCAATTCATCCATTAACAGGTTCAAACAAGCATGGCAAAAATGCATATGGCAAACAGATCTCAGACTTAGTGAAATTAACACTTGTCTGGAATTTCAGATCAGATAGCACTCTTCGGAGCAACAAAACTAAATGCTACAGGACCTGAACATGGCAAAGTAAAGCATGGCATGGAGCTACTTAAAGAGCTTAACAAAAGTCCCTTAGTGACCTTGAGCCAAAAGGGATCAGAAAATACATGGGTTGCACCTCTGGAAAGATGGCAAAACCCTTAACAAAACATATGTAGAGCATCAGGGCATATCGTGCACACATTAATCATGGCAAAAATGACAAAAACCTAAATGGAGTAGCAGATCTGACAATTAACTCAAGTAGCCCTCTTCTAACAACAGTTCGAGCATCAAGATGAACTCAAATGAAAATGATGCAATGGAATGAAATGATGTACTCTCTGAGATGAACATTTTGATATTCTATATGCATGAATCGGAGCTACGGATGCAAAGTTACGGGGCTATGAACATGAGCACTTGAAACTGGAATTTTGGGACTTAGAAGAATAAAAACACCCTAGGGTTACTGTTCACCGGATCTGGATCCGGCGCACGCACTTTGATGTTCGACGCTGGGGCTTCACCGGAGAGGATGCCGGTGGCCGGAGCGGCCTTGCCGGTGACGAGGGCGGCGAGGAGGCGGCGAGGCAGCGCGGAAGCCGAGGAGGTCGCGGGCGGCGCAAGCGGCACGAAGAGGTGGCGAGGCGGCCAGGGCGACGAGGTGGCAGCGGCGGCGAGCTTGCGCGGTGGGGCGGCGCGCCGGAGTTGGCGGACAGCGGCGGGCTTCGGGCGCGGGCAGGCGGCTGGAGGAGACGGGCGGCGGCGCGGGGAATGGGCTTGGGGGCCGGATCTGGGCTCCCGGGCCGCGGCGGCGGTTGGCGGCGGCGGGATCCGGACGTTGTCCGGCTCCGTCCGGACACGCCCGGCGGCGGCGGAGACGGATTTAGGGTTTTTTTGGAGACGGGATCCGCGAAATTTCGGAGGAGGGGATATATATAGGCATAGGGGGAGCTAGGAGAGTCCAAATGAGGTGCGGTTTTCGGCCACGCGATCGTGATCAAACGCCCTAGATGATGGAGAAGGCTTAGGTGGGTTTTGGGCCAAATTGGAGGGGTGTTGGGCTGCAACACACACGAGGCCTTTTTGGTCCCTCGGTTAACCGTTGGAGTATCAAACGAAGTCCAAAAGGTACGAAACTTGACAGGCGGTCTACCGGTAGTAAACCAAGGCCGCTTGGCAAGTCTCGGTCCAATCCGGAAATGTTTAATCCCCACACACGAAAGAAAGGTAGAAATGACCGCCGGAGGAGAACGAAGCGCCGGAATGCAAAACGGACAACGGGGAAAATGCTCGAATGCATGAGATGAACACGTATGCAAATGCAATGCACATGATGACATGATATGAGATGCATGACAACGGTACCAACACACGGAGACAAAGACCCGAAC
>NC_041380.1:410440014-410449057 GCF_002162155.2 Triticum dicoccoides
GGCGGACAGCGGCGGGCTTCGGGCGCGGGCAGGCGGCTGAAGGAGACGGGCGGCGGCGCGGGGAACGGGCTCGGGGGCCGGATCTGGGCTCCCGGGCCGCGGCGGCGGTTGGCGGCGGCGGGATCCGGACGTTGTCCGGCTCCGTCCGGACACGCCCGGCGGCGGCGGAGACGGATTTAGGGTTTTTTTGGAGACGGGATCCGAGAAATTTCGGAGGAGGGGATATATATAGGCATAGGGGGAGCTAGGAGAGTCCAAATGAGGTGCGGTTTTCGGCCACGCGATCGTGATCGAACGCCCTAGATGATGGAGAAGGCCTAGGTGGGTTTTGGGCCAAATTGGAAGGGTGTTGGGCTGCAACACACACGAGGCCTTTTCGGTCCCTCGGTTAACCGTTGGAGTATCAAACGAAGTCCAAAAGGTACGAAACTTGACAGGCGGTCTACTGGTAGTAAACCAAGGCCGCTTGGCAAGTCTCGGTCCAATCTGGAAATGTTTAATCCCCACACACGAAAGAAAGGTAGAAATGAGCACCGGAGGAGAACGAAGCGCCGGAATGCAAAACGGACAACGGGGAAAATGCTCGAATGCATGAGATGAACACGTATGCAAATGCAATGCACATGATGACATGATATGAGATGCATGACAACGGTACCAACACACGGAGACAAAGACCCGAACCCAATAAAGTTAAAATAACTTAACACCGAAACGGCAAGATTTGGAGTACAAATTGGGAAAGTTACATCCGGGGTGTTACAACACTCCACCACCATGAAAGGATCTCGTCCCGAGATCTAGGACTGAAAGAATGCCGGGTACTCAGAACGGAGGTGATCCTCGCGTTCCCAGGTAGCTTCACGGTCGGAATGGTGTGACCACTTGACTTTGAGAAATTTGATTGACTTGTTGCGAGTCTTGCGTTCAGTCTCTTCAAGAATAGCAACTGGGTGCTCACGATAAGAGAGATCTTCTTGGAGCTCAATGTTCTCGAAGTTGACAGTGCGGTCAGGAGTCTTGAAGCACTTTCGGAGCTGAGAGACATGGAACACGTCATGAATATTTGTAAAGTTTGAAGGAAGCTCGAGTTGATAGGCGAGGTCGCCTCTCTTGCTGACAATCTTGAAAGGTCCCACGTATCTAGGGGCAAGCTTCCCTCTGATACTGAAGCGACGAGTACCTTTCATAGGAGAGACGCGGAGGTAAACATGATCTCCGATCTCGAAAGCCAAATCACGGTGCTTACTATCATAGTAGCTCTTCTGGCGGGATTGGGCTGCTTTGAGGTTATCTCGAATGACTTTGCACATTTCTTCTACCTCTGTGATTAAGTCATTACCCAAAAGCTGACGTTCACTGGTTTCAGACCAGTTGAGAGGGGTACGACACTTCTTGCCATACAGAATTTCAAATGGGGCCTTGCCCGAACTTGCTTGAAAACTGTTGTTGTAGGAGAATTCAGCATAAGGAAGACAATCCTCCCACTTCATGCCAAAGGAGATCACACAAGCCCTGAGCATATCTTCAAGAATCTGGTTGACACGCTCGACTTGACCGCTAGTTTGAGGATGGAAAGCTGTGCTGAAGCGGATGTTCGTGCCCATGGCCTTCTGAAAAGAATCCCAAAACTTAGAGGTAAAGATGCTGCCACGGTCTGAAGAGATCACTTGTGGGATACCGTGCAGAGAGACAATACGAGAGGTATAGAGTTCCGCCAATTGAGCTGCAGTGATCGACTCTTTGATAGGCAGAAAGTGAGCCACTTTGGTGAGTTTGTCGATGACAATGAATATAGCATCATTGCCACGCTTGGACTTTGGAAATCCAGTCACGAAATCCATCTCAATGTGGTCAAACTTCCATTCTGGAATGGCAAGAGGTTGGAGGAGACCTGCTGGCCTTTGGTGTTCTGCCTTCACTCTCCTGCAGACATCACATTCATTCACAAATTGAGCAATCTCAAGCTTCATTCGAGTCCACCAATAAGCTTGCTTAAGGTCCTGATACATCTTCGTGCTCCCAGGGTGGATGGAGAGGAGAGAATTGTGAGCCTCGTTCATGATCACTTTACGGAGGTCACCTTTGGGTACAACAATACGATCCTCGAAGAAGAGAGTGTCCTTGTCATCAAGGCGGTAGCACTTGTACTTGGGTTGACTCTTGGCAATCCCAATCTTCACCTTTTTCACCATAGCATCAAGAAGCTGGGCTTGGCAAATCTGGTCTTCCAAGGTAGGAGACCCTTGAAGGTTGGCGAGGAAACCTTGAGGAACAACTTGCAGATTAAGTTTGCGGAAAGCTTCACAAAGCTCGGGTTGATAAGGCTTAAGAATCAGACTGTTGCAGTAAGCTTTCCTGCTCAATGCGTCAGCAATCACATTGGCCTTTCTTGGAGTATACTCAATACTCGGATTATACTCTTGAATCATTTCGATCCATCGAGTTTGCCTGAGGTTGAGATTAGGCTGAGTGAAGATGTACTTGAGACTCTTGTGATCAGTGAAAATGTCCACTTTTCTTCCCAATAGAAGATGTCTCCAAGTCAAAAGAGCATGCACAACTGCCGCCAACTCGAGATCATGAGTGGGGTAGTTCTTCTCATTAGGCTTCAGCTGGCGAGAGGTATAAGCAACAACTTTCTTCTCTTGCATCAAAACTGCGCCAAGATCTTGGAGAGAGGCATCACAAAAGACCTCGTACGGCTTGGATTCATCAGGCAGAGTCAGAACTGGAGCAGTGATCAATATCTCTTTCAAAGTGTTGAAAGCAATGTCACACTCCGGAGACCAAACGTACTTGACGTGCTTATGGAGAAGATTAGAGAGAGGCTTCGCGATCTTAGAAAAGTTTTCAACGAATCTTCAGTAGTAGCTTGCGAGACCGAGGAAGCTACGGAGTTGCTTCACGTTCTGAGGAGGTTCCCAATTCACAATTGCAGACACCTTCTCAGGATTCATGGCAATGCCCTTGGCAGAGATGATATGACCAAGATAAAGAACCTCATCGAGCCAAAATTCACACTTGGAGAACTTAGCGTAGAACTGATGCTCCCTAAGCTTATCAAGAACCAAACGCAAGTGCTTGGCATGATCTTCCTTGTTCTTCGAGAAAACCAGAATGTCATCGAGATAGACCAAAACGAAGTCATTGGTGTAGGCGTTGAAGATGAAGTTCATCATGCGAGAGAACGTCGGAGGAGCGTTGACGAGGCCAAAAGACATGACAGTGTATTCATATGAACCAAAGCTTGTCCTGAAAGCCGTCTTGGGAATATCTTGCTCACGGATTCGAATCTGATGATAACCCATACGGAGATCAAGCTTGGAGAATACTTGGGCACCTTTGAGTTGTTCGAATAGCTCATTGATGTTGGGAAGTGGGTATTTGTTCTTGATGGTCTTCTTGTTCACTGGACGGTAATCAACACAAAGTCGGTCCGTTCCATCCTTATTCTTCACAAAAAGAACACCACAACCCCACGGAGAAGAACTAGGCCAGATGAGACCCATTTTCTCTTGAATATCGAGTTGCTTCTTCAGCTCCTTCAACTCTTCAGGTCCGAGCTTGTAAGGACGCTTGCACACAGGTTCCGTACGAGGCTCAAGATCAATAACGAATTTAACTGGCCGGTGCGGAGGCATTCCTGGAAGCTCTTCTGGAAAGACGTCTTGATATTCGCAAACGACTGGAATTTGCGAGATAGCATCCAATTCACCCTTCTCATTGAGAGAAAACAGACGGATAGTATTATCCCGAGCGGCAAAGACAATTACATCCTCAGACGAATGAGTCAATTGAATCTACCTGGCTGCACAATCAAGATGAGCCTTGTGCTTAGAAAGCCAATCCATTCCGAGAATAAGATCAATATCCGAGTTACCAAGGATCATTGGAGAAGCCAGAAACTTGAAATCACCCATCGAGATAGAAATATCCGGAACTTCGTAGTTAGCCAGCAAGCATCTACCCGGAGACAACTGCTAATGGCTTATGCATAACTTGAGAAAACCACCCATGCTTAGATGCAAAAGGTCTCGAGATAAAGCAATGCGATGCACCAGTGTCAAAAAGAACTTTAGCAGGAGCATCATTAATAGGAAGGTTACCCATGATGACATCTGATGAATCCTCTGCCTGAGCTGCATTCACCATATTGACCTTGGCGTACTTGGGGTTATGCTTGACCACAGTTGTACTTGCCGATCTCACAGGAGGAGGAGGAGGAAGACGCCTCTGGTTGAAACACTTGTTGGCATAGTGACCCTTCTGTTGCCACTTGTTGCACGTGACCTCTGAAAGCGGACGGTGATATGGAGCACTCGATCTTGGAGCTTGAGACGAAGTCTTGTTCTGAAAGCCAGGGTTGGGTGGGTGGGAAGAACCACTGCCACCTTTGCTCTTCTGCTGATACGGTTGACGGAACGGAGGAGGAGGAAGCCAATACTTCTGCTGCTTGGCCACTTGAGTAGAGGAAGAAGGAGTAACATCTCTGACTCGCTTCTTGGAAGCATCACACCTCAACTGAGCAGCCTCTTGCTTCAGTGCCATGTTGTAGAACTCATCGTACCTCAAGGGCTCGAAGAGAACAAGAGCTAGCTAAATTTCTTCTCTGAGACCAGCCCTGAACTGGTATATCACGCTCTTCTCATCAGGGACGTCCTGCTTAGCAAAGCGGGCGAGCTTCTAAAACAACTTGTTGTAGTCATAGACAGACAAAGAGCCTTGCTTCAGTTTACGGAATTCCTCACGCTTGCTTTCAACCACGCTCTAGGGAATATGATGAGCTCGGAAATCTCGACGAAATTCATCCCAAGTAATAACACATCCACCTCTGGAGTCCTTGTATTGCTGGAACCATTCTGTAGCTTGACCTTTGAATTGGAAGGAAGCGAACTTAACAAAGTCCTCAGGCCTGACGTTACTGCACTCGAAATGCTTGCACAGATCCACAAGCCAATCGTCAGCATCGGTTGCCTCAACACAATTGCTGAAAGTCTTTGGCCCGTTAGCAAGGAACTGGTTGAGTGTAGCAAAGTGATTCTGATTGTTTCCTTGATTCCCTTGGTTTCCTTGATTACACTCTTGGAGAATTTGCATGATTAACTGTGTGTTTGCATTGGTTGCGGCCATCACAGCTTGCCATGCCTCCGGAGGAGGTGGAGGTGGTGGTGGATTAGGATTCGGAGTCGTGCGTGTTGGAGGAGCCATCCTGAAGAGGTTGACATCCATTAGCACATAGACAGACAATTATTGAAGCTGAATCCAACGAAATGAAAATTGCAACCTATAGTCTTCACATCCGAACAAAATGAACGAATACATTCCTCTTGAAATGGTCACATATCCATAAATTGAGAAGCCACTTGGAATTAAGGTAGAGAAATAAATCAACAAGTTACGGATCAAGAACGAATAATCGGTAAGAAATCCCAATCTCAAACCAATATCCGCGGAAGAAGAACTAGAGCTACAAGAATTCCCACCTATGAAACTCCCGAACCTTTCCGGTTATGCAATCAGGTGTTGGGGATACAGGGGAAGCATAATATCTCACCCAAACTAGCAAATCCTACATCCAGCTGTATCCATCCTTCAACACATAACCAAGAAACCTTCGGAAACCATCTACCTCAGCCTTCGAAAAGCATCCGTTATGCAAGTTATGGCGATACTCCCGAACTCCCGCCCCAGTACTGGGTGGCGTCGAGGTTATCTCACCAACGAACTGCATAAAAGAGATTTTCGATGTCAGCGTACTAAACTCAGGTATTCCAGAACTGCAACGATAAAATTATGATGACAACACCTCAGAGCTCAACTCCCCGGGACACTTCCACTAAACCCCTAACAGGAGGCACCAAGACAATGTTCTCATCATAAAACCATTGGAACGATTCCAAGATACCCGCGTGATCCTAATTTTTTTTGTGAAATTTGAGAAGAGAAGAGTCAAAACTCTACGTCAGGATGCCTTACCAGAGCGATGAGGAGACTGGGAAGTAAAAAAAATTCCTAAACTCTCCGATATATAATCCCTAAAAGACTCAAAACATTTTTCTAGACACAACTCGGCCGCTAAAAAGGATCAAGCCATGGGGATCCTAAGGTCGGGGAAGGCTCTGATTACCAACTTGTAACACCCTCGATGCGACTATATCTCCCACGTGTCCAGGCACGACTTAGAGGCATAATCGCCTTGAAGGCATATGTCGCAAGTTAGGCAATCTTCACAACATCCCATTTAATATAAATCATAAAGGGGAGATAACAAAGTTGGCTTACACTCGCCATGTCAATCAAGTACATAAATAACATTACAACATCCAAACACTCATGGCCCGACTACGGCGCCAAAATAAAAGATAACCCAACATGCGACACGGTCCCAATCACCCCCAACTGGGCACCACTACTTATCATCTGGAAAGGACACATAGTAACGTTGAGAGTCCTCGTCGAACTCCCACTTGAGCTCAAACGCGTCTCATGGAGCGGAATCATCAGGCCTTGCATCTGGTGTAATAGTAATCTGTGAGCCACAGGGACTCAGCAATCTCGCACCCTCGCGATCAAGACTATTTAAGCTTATAGGAAAGGCAAGGTAAATATGTGGAGCTGCAGCAAGAGACTAGCAAAAATGGTGGCTATCCTGTTCGCAAAAGAGAGCGAGAAGAGGAGGCAAAGCGCAAGCGAGAAACTAGAGAGCAACCTGCGCAAACATTACTCCAACACCGTGTCCACTTCCCGGACTCCGCCGAGAAGAGGCCATTACGGTAACACACTCAGTTGGTTCATTTTAATTAAGTTAAGGTTCAAGTTATCTACAACCGGACATTAACAAATTCCCATCTGCCCATAACCGCGGGCATGGCTTTCGAAAGTTCAAATCCCTGCAGGGTAGTCCCAACTTAGCCCATGACAAGCTCTCACGGTCAACGAAGGAATAGACCTCCTCCCAAGACGTTCCGATCAGACTCGGCATCTCGGTTCTTCAAGACACTTCGACAGGTTAAAACAAGACCAGCAACACCGCCCGAATGTGCCGACAAATCCCGATAGGAGCTGCACATATCTCTTTCTCAGGGCACACTTAGATTGTCTAAACTTCCGGTAGGCCAGCCCAGAGTTGCCCCTGGTAGCCACCGGCGGCTGACAGTTTGGACCAACACTCAGAGGAGCACTGGCCCGGGGGGGGGGTTAAAATAAAGATGACCCTTGAGTCTGCAGAACCCAAGGGAAAGAAAAGGCTAGGTGGCAAATGGTAAAACCAAGGTTGGGCATTGCTGGAAAATCTTTAATGAAGGCGAAATATCAAGGGGTCCCATTATAACCCAACCGCGTAAGGAACACAAAATCCGGGAACATAACACCGACATGACGGAAACTAGGGCGGTAAGAGTGGAACAAAACACTAGGCGAGAGGCTGAGCCTTCCACCCTTTACCAAGTATATAGATGCATTAAGATAACACAGCAATATAATGATATCCTAACAAGTAAATAAATGTTCCAACAAGGAACGGCCTTCAATCTTCACCTGCAACTATCAACGCTATAAGAGGGGCTGAGCAAAGCGGTAACATAGCCAAACAACGGTTTGCTAGGACATGGTGGGTTAGAGGTTTGACATGGAAATTTGGGAGGCTTGAAAGCAAGTGGTAGGCATCGTAGCAATGGCATAGAAAAAGAGCGAGCAATCTAGCATAGCAAAGATAGTAGTGATTTCGAGGGTATGATCATCTTGCCTGCACAGTTGTCAGAGTTGGCTGGATCCTCGAAAGCAAACTCAACGGGCTCCTCATTAGCGAACTCGTCTCCCGGCTCTACCCAAACAAGACAAACAAGCAACAAGGACACAATCAACCCCGTGCAAGGATCAAACAATATGATGCAAAGATGATATGCTATGCGGGATGCGATGCGGGATGCAAAATGCAAGATATGACAGGAAACGCATGAACCTGGCCTCAACTTGGAATTCCAAGTGTGCCACTGGAAATATGAGATGAAATCGCTTGAAAACGATATAAAGAACGCCGGAATCGGAGTTGCGGTTTGGAAAAGGCAAGCGATTCAAAAATGACACCGGTCTGAGATTTAGAGCAAGTAGCCATCTAAATACAATGAAATGATCATGCTACAACACCCAAACATGACAACAAAATACATGGCAGGGATGCATCCAAGATGCTTAACAAAAGTCTAGCACTGAGCTACGGCCAATTCATCCATTAACAGGTTCAAACAAGCATGGCAAAAATGCATATGGCAAACAGATCTCAGACTTAGTGAAATTAACACTTGTCTGGAATTTCAGATCAGATAGCACTCTTCGGAGCAACAAAACTAAATGCTACAGGACCTGAACATGGCAAAGTAAAGCATGGCATGGAGCTACTTAAAGAGCTTAACAAAAGTCCCTTAGTGACCTTGAGCCAAAAGGGATCAGAAAATACATGGGTTGCACCTCTGGAAAGATGGCAAAACCCTTAACAAAACATATGTAGAGCATCAGGGCATATCGTGCACACATTAATCATGGCAAAAATGACAAAAACCTAAATGGAGTAGCAGATCTGACAATTAACTCAAGTAGCCCTCTTCTAACAACAGTTCGAGCATCAAGATGAACTCAAATGAAAATGATGCAATGGAATGAAATGATGTACTCTCTGAGATGAACATTTTGATATTCTATATGCATGAATCGGAGCTACGGATGCAAAGTTACGGGGCTATGAACATGAGCACTTGAAACTGGAATTTTGGGACTTAGAAGAATAAAAACACCCTAGGGTTACTGTTCACCGGATCTGGATCCGGCGCACGCACTTTGATGTTCGACGCTGGGGCTTCACCGGAGAGGATGCCGGTGGCCGGAGCGGCCTTGCCGGTGACGAGGGCGGCGAGGAGGCGGCGAGGCAGCGCGGAAGCCGAGGAGGTCGCGGGCGGCGCAAGCGGCACGAAGAGGTGGCGAGGCGGCCAGGGCGACGAGGTGGCAGCGGCGGCGAGCTTGCGCGGTGGGGCGGCGCGCCGGAGTT
>NC_041380.1:410449987-410451787 GCF_002162155.2 Triticum dicoccoides
CGAGAAAAATAAAATAACTTAACACCAAAATGGCAAGAGTTGGAGTACAAATTGGGAAAGTTACATCCAGGGTGTTACATGATTCTGCTGGCAAGCTGTTAAGCCAATGCCGAGCTGGTCCTTTAAGCTTGAGTGGGAGGTATTTGATGGCGTGTAGATCATCGCCACGGGCCATGTGGATATGAAGGAGATAGTCCTCAATCCATACCGCAGGATCTGTTGTGGCATCGTATGATTCAATGTTCACGGGTTTGAAACCCTCTGGGATTTGATGATCCATTACTTCGTCTGTGAAGCATAGTGGGTGTGCGGCACCTCTGTACTGGGCTATATCACGACGTAGCTCAAATGAGCTTTGTCTGCTGTGTCCGGCCCGGTCGGATTTACTGTATCCGGCGTGACGGTTATCGTCTCGTGTCGTGGGGCGCCCGCGTGATCCGTAGATCGATCTTGTTTGCCTTGCCTTTTCCTCCAACATATCTCATAGGTCTAGCGTGTTTCCCCATGCCTTGGTATTTTTTGAGCGACGCCGGGGTGCGGCTTGAGTGGAGGGCCGAGAGGCCTCTTTGTCGCGGCCGCGAGGTGGCCGGTCAGCCGCGTCATATGATGGTGATGTAGGTTTAGGTGCTTCCTCCTCTAATCGGGGTAGCAACCTGCGCTTTGGGTAGCTCTTGGAGGGGCGTTCGAGTTTGTACTCCTCGGCCGCAAGGACTTCAGTCCATATGTCGGCTAGCAAGTCTTGATCAGCTCTAAGCTATTGCTGTTTTTTCTTAAGGATACTCACCGTGGCCATAAGCCTGCGCTTAAAGCGCTCTTGTTCGACGGGATCCTCAGGCACGACAAATTCGTCATCGCCGAGGCTTGCCTCGTCTTCGGAGGGAGGCATGTAATCATCATCCTCTTCCTCTCTGTCTGCCGCTCTCTCAGGGGGGCTGGCTTCTCCATCCTCCTGCGCTGAATCTTGCTGGAGGGAGTTGTCTTCGGCACTGTCCGGGGTGTTATTATCTCCCGTGCCGGTATCACTGTGTTTTCTTTGGTGGGACTTAGAGCAGCGCTGCTGACGTCGACACTTGGGTTGCTTCTTGGAGGGGTTATCCTCCGTTGATCCGTCGCCGTTGACTTCTTTGGGTGTATCCACCATATATATGTCATACGACGAGGTGGCTTTCCAGTGCCCTATAGGCGCTAGTTCCTGTTCGTCTCCAGCATCGTCGTCCATACCGTCGATGTCTTCGGAGTCGAAGTCTAGCATGTTGGTTAAATCATCGACAGCAGCTATGAAGTGGGTGGTGGGTGGGCGTCGAATTTCTTCGTCGTCCGCATCCCAATCCTACCGGTCATAATCCGGCCAGGACTCTTCTGACAGAGAGAGAGACCTTAGTGAACTCAGTATGTCGCCAAAGGGCGAGTGCTGAAAAATATCCCCAGCGGTGAACTCCATGATCGGCGCCCAATCAGATTCGATTGGCAAGGGCGCGGAGGGTTCAGAGTCCGGAGAAGAGTCCGGCAACATGGAGTCACGGGCCGAGCAAAGGATAAGGCTGGTGTTCGGCTCGATCGCCGTTGAGACTATAGCCTGCGCGGCGGGGTCTAGCCACCTGCTCTCGGTCAGCGCAGTTGGCTCCGATTTGAAGGTCGGAGCGGATGCGGGTGCGGCCTCCGGGGCACTGTCCGACGGCAGAGGTAAATCATGCCCATCGTGACAGTGCGGAGCACTCGGCAAGGGCTCGAACCCGTCGAAGATCAAGTCTCCGCGGATATCGGCCGTGTAGTTTAGGGTTCCAAACCTGACCTGATGGC
>NC_041380.1:410453536-410454225 GCF_002162155.2 Triticum dicoccoides
TGCATCTGGTGTAATAGTAATCTGTGAGCCACAGGGACTCAGCAATCTCGCACCCTCGCGATCAAGACTATTTAAGCTTATAGGAAAGGCAAGGTAAATATGTGGAGCTGCAGCAAGAGACTAGCAAAAATGGTGGCTATCCTGTTCGCAAAAGAGAGCGAGAAGAGGAGGCAAAGCGCAAGCGAGAAACTAGAGAGCAACCTGCGCAAACATTACTCCAACACCGTGTCCACTTCCCGGACTCCGCCGAGAAGAGGCCATTACGGTAACACACTCAGTTGGTTCATTTTAATTAAGTTAAGGTTCAAGTTATCTACAACCGGACATTAACAAATTCCCATCTGCCCATAACCGCGGGCATGGCTTTCGAAAGTTCAAATCCCTGCAGGGTAGTCCCAACTTAGCCCATGACAAGCTCTCACGGTCAACGAAGGAATAGACCTCCTCCCAAGACGTTCCGATCAGACTCGGCATCTCGGTTCTTCAAGACACTTCGACAGGTTAAAACAAGACCAGCAACACCGCCCGAATGTGCCGACAAATCCCGATAGGAGCTGCACATATCTCTTTCTCAGGGCACACTTAGATTGTCTAAACTTCCGGTAGGCCAGCCCAGAGTTGCCCCTGGTAGCCACCGGCGGCTGACAGTTTGGACCAACACTCAGAGGAGCACTGGCCCGGGGGGGGGG
>NC_041380.1:410456495-410457113 GCF_002162155.2 Triticum dicoccoides
GGGCTTGGGGGCCGGATCTGGGCTCCCGGGCCGCGGCGGCGGTTGGCGGCGGCGGGATCCGGACGTTGTCCGGCTCCGTCCGGACACGCCCGGCGGCGGCGGAGACGGATTTAGGGTTTTTTTGGAGACGGGATCCGCGAAATTTCGGAGGAGGGGATATATATAGGCATAGGGGGAGCTAGGAGAGTCCAAATGAGGTGCGGTTTTCGGCCACGCGATCGTGATCAAACGCCCTAGATGATGGAGAAGGCTTAGGTGGGTTTTGGGCCAAATTGGAGGGGTGTTGGGCTGCAACACACACGAGGCCTTTTTGGTCCCTCGGTTAACCGTTGGAGTATCAAACGAAGTCCAAAAGGTACGAAACTTGACAGGCGGTCTACCGGTAGTAAACCAAGGCCGCTTGGCAAGTCTCGGTCCAATCCGGAAATGTTTAATCCCCACACACGAAAGAAAGGTAGAAATGACCGCCGGAGGAGAACGAAGCGCCGGAATGCAAAACGGACAACGGGGAAAATGCTCGAATGCATGAGATGAACACGTATGCAAATGCAATGCACATGATGACATGATATGAGATGCATGACAACGGTACCAACACACGGAGACAAAGACCCGAAC